>NW_028185661.1:889036-937207 GCF_003343005.1 Rhea americana | reverse complement strand
ACCATTGGCCTTCTTGGCCACAAGGGCACATAGCTGACTCATGGTCAACTTGTCCAACAAGAAGTACCGATGTTACATTATAASTACGTAACATTAAGGTAGATTTGAAGTATTTCTTGCCAGTATGGTATGGCCCACAGAAAGTTTAAATGCAAATTTCTATAGACAACAGAGTGTAGGAATCCCACTCAATCAAAGTCCTTGACATAAATAGATAGGCCTTTGATTTTCCAGCTGCCACTATGCTATACCTTACAAGTTTGTCTTTTTCAGAATTGTATGTAACATATGAAAATGGCTGCTAATGACTCTTTTCTAAGTCTGCACAATTAATATTGTTTTTAAGAGCTGATAATAGATGTTAATTAATTCTTTGCATGAATGTCTGGAAGTGATTTAGTTTTCTGCTGGAAAATGAAGGAATCAATGTCAGGTGCCCACACCCTTTATTTGTAAATTATAAAATATATCATTTAGAGTCTGTAGCTTCCAGAAAAATGAACCAAAATTGCAACAGGGTAGGAATATTGCTAGAATAGTTCTGATGGCTTCACTCCTTCAAATATTTTGTTGTCTTGATTTTTAGCATTTCTTAAAGTTGAATACATAATAGTTCTTTACTACAAGGTCTTTTTTTGGCATATGCAGAGTGTAATGGTGACTAATATTATTGGGTGCCTTTGATTTTAGTTTAAACCAATCATGGGTAATTAAAGACTGCCTAAAAGTAGATGTAGGTTATTAGATATATTAGTTTTATTAGTAAAACACTAAAACRATTTGTCATTGATATTGGTCTATCAGCTTCCTTTCACATAACTGTTGTTCAGCTGCGAAATGTCCCAAAACAGTGGATCAGGTTCTCAGGGCAAGAAAGGTAAGGTCTAACATAAACGTTAAAGCTCTTCTTCTAATGATAACTTGTGAAGCTTAAGAATAATGGGGGAAGTGTGATTTAACTCCATTCCTCCCTCCCAGACTTCCTCACTTTCTACCACGCTCCCATCGTTTATTAAATCAGTCCTGAACTCAAACTCTTTCTGTTTGCAGCCTTTCAGTTGTTTCATATCTGGTTCGTTATCTGTTAGATGGTAGTACTCTGAAACTCAGCAACGATCAGCAGTTCGAACACACCCCAAATCCTGGCAGAAGTACACAAGGAGTACAGGCCACTTCTGCTTCTATCAGAAGTGGCAATAGAGGCTTACATAAATTGTTTTTATTTACAGATTCGTAAGTCTGTATAGCTCTTCTAAATAAAAATTTAGCAAGAACTCTGATTCAGCCAGAAACCAAAGACTGTTAACAGGCATCTTCCTCTGTGAAGAGTTTATTTTGATTTCAGAAATAAAAAAATACTTATTAAGTTAATAATTATTGTTTTCATCCTAAATTTCTCACCATTTTATAGCCTCCTTCTACTAAAATACTTTTAAACTCTAGATTTTACTAAAAATAAATAAACACAGTCAAAGATCTGTTAGTATGATAGAGTCCCTGTTGTGTTGATCCAGAATGAAGATAAAAGCAAGTACTTACACAAAATCCTTATCTGACTAATCAACAATATTGGAAAATAATATTTTTCTCCTTCCTATGAGGTATACATGTATAGTTTCATTTATTCTAATTAAGTTTCTTGTAATATATGTTTCTATATGTGTGTATATATATAAAAATATATACATATATATGGTGTATATATATGCCAATGTAACATTGAAGCTTTTTAAGCTGGAGTCACATTTCTTTTACTATATTTGAATTAAGAGAAAAAGAAAAAAGTAGTAATCTTACTAACCTCATCTGAAAAAAAGCCCTCATTTCTGCTAGTGAAAAGGTAAGAACATTTTCCTAATCTAATTGTGGTAATACACAAACAAGGTCTAGAGGCAGAAACATGAAGGAAAAATAATTGCAATAACAGGATGTATTTTTCTTCTCCTACTTTCCCCAGTAAGTAATTATATTTCACTTTGAAGAAAGAGTATGAAATGAGTTTTAAATTTTCTTTATTTTCAGATAGTTTCTCATCAACATATTTACTGTTGACTCTACCTTCCTATTTTAATTTAACAATTATTTATCAAAATGTAATGTACTTTCATCAGAGGTGCTTGAAATGTTTAGTATGACTATCAGAATATTTGCTACAGTTTCAGTAATACATTTCAGATTTTTTGACTATAATTTCTTTAATAAAATACAACAACATCAAATTCAACTGAGAATTAATTTTTCAAGGAATAAACCCTCTAGGCAGTTTAAAGTATTGTTCAGAAGATACTGTGAAGAAACTTTACCAGAGAAGAAGAAAACAGTTGACCTACTCATCCAAATGGACTTTTTTTTTTTTTTTTTTTTTTTTTTTTCTCATGAATTGAGGGTGGTTCTTGGAAGAAATCAGTTCAGTAGTAAACTGAAAATGATCTATTTGGTTATTTCTACTAGCTCAAGAGATCTGGGAGCTGCTGTGCTGTCGTTCTTAGGAGAGATTTCTAATGAATTAGAGAAACTCTGATACATTGGGGAAGAATCTTGCACCTGGGAAAGGGAAGGAGAGAGGCAAACATATCCATGTTACCAAATCCATATATTTCAGAAATGATTTTGTTTGCACAATTTTTTGCTAAAGCATGGGTCAACTCCTGCCACAATATTAACATTTTTTCCCATTTTCCTGGAGTAGGTGTTGAGGAACTGGCAAGTCCAAGGCTGTAGCCCCATTCTGCAGTGTGTCTTGGGGACTCTAGGAGTCCTGAGCACCCCGTATCAGAAGATTTGAAGGTTTAGGCCACTTGCTAGTGTCAAGGAACTTACACATTCATTTTTTCATAGATTTCCTAATTCCCTTTTGTACAGCTAGGAGCCTGACAGCCCTAGGAAATATAGTTCAGGTCTATTTCTCAGACATATATGTGTGAAATATATTGGCATTAAAGCATTCTTTAAATGTTTAAATTTCCTAGAGAATGGAAACTGAGTTTTGAAGCCCTTTAAACAGCTATCATCCATGGGTTATCAACGTCCAGCTAGTAAGTATGGAGTAGTAGCTGAAAAGAATTAACCAATATCAAGGCACATTCACAGGCAGTGTTAGTTACTGATTTCCTCCCCACCTGGAAGTCATACTTTGCCATACCTATTCAATTAATAAATTAAAAGGTATCATTCAATACTCTTCTCATACAATAACATTTAACATTCTGATGCAAGGACTTTTAAACTCAATAGATTGTAGAGTGTAATCAAGTGTCTTTGGGGTACTACAGTCTTCTATTGCTTAGAATAATAGTTGTGGTAACTGGATGACACTTTTGGCAAATCCTGATGCTTWAATGTCTTTTTGTTGTTTATTGGTAATTCTGAGGTTTTGCAGATATATTATAGACATAGCTGAATAGCGTACAGATTATTTCTGTAGTCTGAAAGCGAAGACAAAATAGAGATTAACTCTTAAAACCTCCAATTTAAAAAATGTATCGTTTTGGAAATATATGTATAATATTGTAAGAGAAAAATATTAAATTCATAAAAATTTCTGTGAATTTTCTTTTTTTAACCCTTCTTCTATATATAATTTGTTTTACATCTTTTTGTGAGCAAAATATTTATTCCTATAATAGGGCAAAAATTAAGCTTTTGACAGTTTTTTCAATTGTGTGTACTATATCTAGTTCACTATGCAAAGGTTCATCGTGCCACAAATTAGGAGAACAAGTTTAAGTAAGGAATTCATTTGTTACACAAATATATTGATCAAATGTCCTAGACCAGGATTAAGCTTTTGTGATTCCTTAGCAAATTTATTTTAGAGTTGTGTGAGAATAGAGCTGCTAAAGAGTAAATCACTGTGACTGTCATAGATATTACAATATATGTGACAGTAGACAAAAAACACAAGTGAGCTTACCTTAAGAAACCACATTTTCCTTCACATTCCYTCTTTCTTACTTACTTTGACATATTCTTTTTTTTCCCCAAAACTTCTGTAAACTCTTCAGGGGCAATTTCTATCAATTCATTTTGCCCACAAATAAAAGGAATCTGGTGAGTTGATTACTTTTTTCTTTTTTAATTGTAAGTAGTATAGTCAGATATAGATTAAATGTATTTATATAGTTATTCTACCTAAGTCTTCACAGTGCACAAAAATTGACTGAATGGATCAAACTGGTTCTTCTACTGTTAAAAATATCCAATCTACCTAGACACATTGCAAAACTGAGTTGCTGACCTGAATAATAATGATAAATATCTTTATGAATGTCTCAGCATGAAAATCTACATGGACACTCCTTGCTAGTTCATGTAGATAGGTCTGAGTCAATGAAAGCCATAAAGGTCTATTATGTCAGTATCTACTGCAAAATTTTTTTGTAGTCCATAGCTTCAATGTCCCTTGAACCCATTAGACATTTTAAGCCCATATAGTTGTTACACATATACACACTCATTAACTCTTTGTATTGAAATCTTTTATGACATTTTGATGATAGGAAGTTACAGAGCATGAACAGTAGAACTCTTTCGTAATTTCTAATGAAATAACAGACTTTCACAAAATACCCAAAAGGCAGCAATTCACATTATGAACTAATGGTCTGTAACATCTGATTTTGAAAACTAAAACATTTCTTCAGTTGTAAGGCTGCCTAAAGCTTCGGAAACTCAACTACCTTTTTGAAACAGTTGATCTGTCTTTAAAGAGTTTTGCTCATATGATTAACATTAGATGTTCTTTAGCCTATCTGGACAATGGATTCTATAGCAAATTTATCTACCAAAAAAAAACAAAAAAAAAACAAAAAAAAAACACTCTACCAAAGAATTTCTTGAAAGCAATATCAAGGATTCAAAGAAAGTGTTAAGCAAATGTTGACAGTTTTAATTTAAAATAATGTATCTTTTCTCCTCTCATTTTGGTTTTCCATACCTAATCTAACAACCAGTGAGTTCACAACTAGTATGTGGTTTGTTGGTAAGCTTTGACAACCATAAAAGCATAAAAAAATATACACTGAAAAAGTTGATTAACAAAGACAAGAAATGATTTGGAATTYGGCTGAGTATCATGAGTGATCTATGTATGTTTACTTGGAAATGCACACATCCATTACAAACTTACTAATAAGAAGTGAAAATCATGCGTATGTTCAGTAGCACATGTAAGCCTTTGAAGCTGTGGAAATTCAGARTTAAGGACAGTCAATCTTCCCCCCTTAACTCACCTCTTCTTGAATTTAAGCTGAAAATTTCCACTGGATATCAATTAGGACCATGTGAAATTAAAAATTACCAAGTCTTCAAATCAAAATGAAATATACATTTTAGTTAAATGCAAGACATTAGACTCTKTGTAGCACTAACTACATTATATTCTTTAACATATAGGTCTACAAGAGATTAGATGAGAAAATGCTGTTCTCTTTATCATCTCTAGTCAAGATGTATGATATGCCAGCAGTCCAGTGAAATAACTGAAAGTATTCTCTAAAGCTATTTTGACAGAAATTCTAAGATCCGTGTTAACATCTCATTTCTTACCAAAAGAAGGCCCTCTTCATATCTTTTAGCCTGACTGCTTAATACCTTTTGCTTCTATATTTAGAAGTCTTAATCTTTTGTGGTATCATAGTGCTGCTGAGTCCCCRAAGACCCTGGAGGTGGCAGTGACCATGAAGATGCCCATTGCTTCCAAGGGATGCACCATCACCTGCACTTCCACTCAGCAGTTCCCTTCTGCAAGGTGATCAGCATCCCCAGAGGAATAACAGACCCTTTCCATTACCCAGTGAAAACAGAGGACAGCACTAATATTTCCAGCTGCAGTCTGGAAATAAACAGGAATAACAAAGGGAAAAAAAACTTTGGAAATCTATCCATTGCTGTGCCAGTGAACAGCTGAGACAGAAATTCTGAAAACCCCTTAGTCCTGTTCTTTCCAATTTTATGGACATATAATTTGATCTAATAATTTAAACTATTAAACCGATCTGGACATTTTTATTGGGACAGCAGGTCACACTCTCTTCTCTGTTTAGAAACTAAATCCACTTAGTGCTGTGCCAGTTAATTTTGCTACTAAACAAAAATGTTACTCTGTTTTACATATGTAGAGTGAAGAGGGTTCATTTTAAAGTTAAAAGTGTGTTATTCTAAAATTAGGATGTAAGCACTTCACTTAATTGTGTTCCATAAAGAAAATACTGTTTGTGCCAGAACTAACAACTGTTAGTGCCACAAACTAACATTTTGCTTCATTTGTCACTAAAACTTAAAACTGCTATGTGTGCTTGCTTATAGACATAGTGGTTTTCAATGCTTTTTTGGCTGTACATTCAAAATTCATAAAAATGTAAGGAGTGGGTAAGGAGATTTTTTTTTCTAGGAACACTGTGCACATGTTCACATCTGAATTCTTTAAWTTTTCCATAAAGACAGTGTTTTACTTAAATATGTATGWATGCATGTGTATACATATACATATACATATAAGAAACAAGGATTTTGATTTTTCCATACATTCAATTATACAATGAGGGTGGGAGGTTTTTTTGCTTTTTTTGCRTTTTTCACATACCAAATTGTCTATTTTAAGAAACTCTATAAATCAAAATATTGGACTCAAGATACAGCATTTAACTATGTCAAAYTGCTGTCTTTCAGAAAAATCTGCCCTAAGTCTTACTCAGGTGAGTAAGATTGTTTTTAAGGTATTGAGTTATAGCCTTTCGAGCATCTGCCATCTCTGTGTGGACAGCATGGTTTGTCTGTTTTAAGTGCTATAGTCAAATCCTGTTACATTATAAGCTCATAGAAATCTTTATTGAAAGATAGTAGGAAAAAATAGTGTTATATTAACTAATGATAATAAGGATAATGTTTGATTTCTGGAGGTGGGAAATATAATGATGGAACAACCTACATGGCTTATGCTACAATACTTAATTTTATTTCTCAAAAGTGGAAGAAAAATTGTGGAGACAAGAAAAGAATTTATTTGTTTAAATATACCTTATATCCTGAAATGGCCCATTGGAATTAATACCTTCTTTAAACCTTTATCATCATTACAGTCTGAAAGGGAGAAAGGCATTTTTAAATTTGACAGCTGAGGAAATGAACATTAAGATGTCTTTTTCACTYGGTTAATTGACCAAAATTTGGTAAAAACATGAATATGTGAAATGGTTTGAGTTTTACTTAAGCTCACAGTGTAGATAGGGAAAGAAACTGTAAAAATTAAAATTTAATTTTTAATTTTTCAGCAAGTGTATTTGGTAAAACTAGAAAGAGGAAATAGGTGGTGGTACGGAATTATTGAGAATGTGGTAGAATTTATTTACTTGTTTCAATTATGGATCCATCTTTAAACTTATGTATGTATGTATATATCTCAAAATCTGTTTAAGAGAGATGTTTCAATAGCTTTAATTCATTTCACCAAATTAACTTAATAGCCAAAATAATTAGATATAACTCAGAATTTTAAGATGGAAGCAGAAAGTGAATGAATTTAACAAGYGGCTCAAAAGAAATGTGAGAATGGCAAGAATTACTTTATGAAAAAATAAAATTTTCAGAAATAGAAAGAAACAAGCTATGCAAATTAGAAAAGAATGAATGAATAATGAATGCATTCTTATGAACTATGGGCAATAAAGATTAATAATTTTATACAATTTTATTTTCAGGAATTAAAAAAGGCAAAAAAAAAAGGGGGGGGACCATATCAAATTACACTATAACACCACTAATGTTTTGTTTATGATCTTACTAAGTGTATCTAAAATGCACATGGAAAAGAGAAAGGGACTGTATATCTTCTATGATGCACTGGAAGAATGGACTGTATAGAGATAGTAAAGAAAAATAAAAATTAGTTAGAGGAAAAGGTCTAGGAAAGACCATCACTGGAACAGGTGTAGAACACAAAATGTCTTTCAAAAATTAGAAGAAATAACAACACACTGTATAGAAACTGAAATATATGTGGAGCTTTGTAACTAAAATAAGAAATATCTTCATTTTTTGAGATAATACTAGTAATACCTTAATATCAAAGGAATTCAAGACTAGGATAATAGTAGAACTTCGTGTCCAAGGAAATAGTGAGACACACATATACACATCGCAAATCTCGTGAGCTACTAAAAATTCATCTACACCAGATCGTATTTAGTTCTACTAACCAGAATACTTTTTTGAACTTATGAAGAAATGCTGAGTTTGCATTGTAAGATATCTATAGTAATCTCAACAGTGATGATTCATTCCGGATAGAAACCAAGCTGTAAAAACTGTTGATGAATATTATCAATTTAAATATGGCAAAAGAGAACAGCCAGAGTACACATACCTTAAACTCTAAGTTGGATACAGTCTCAGTCATAACAATTTTCAGTGATGTCAAAAGGTTGCACCTAATAGTTCATTAAAATTTTCTTAATAAAAAAGAACAAAGACCATGGCTTTATGAGGCTATGATGGAAGATTATAACAAAGAAGCTCTAGTAAATGTTTGCTAGAAGCATAAACCTTGTTCCTTAGGGAAAGGGATGTCTTGAGTGGGGAAAAGTCATAGTGAATAGCCTATTAAATTACTAGCAGAGCTTATTTTTTTTGCACACATTTATTTTCAGGTAGATGGAGATCTAAAGATAAGAAGATCTGACCATTTACTATGAATTTCTTACACATCAAAAATACAGAGACGTTTGAAGAAAAGTTGTGAGAATCCCCCCTATTGCCTACAAAAAAAAAGGAAATAAAAAGAAGATGCTTAGAAAGAAAGGGGGAGATCTCTAAATATCTTCTTTTCTAGGTAATTCTGTTAGCTATTCAAAATGGTGAAAAAGAATATAAAACACAGTCAAAACCAGAGAATTGCCCCACTTACATATTTTCCTATGATTTCTTTTCTCCATTATAAGAATCATTGTATATATTTAAATATTTTATTAGGTAATTTTAAAATTGATTTTAGGTCCTTAAATATTTTTGTTTACTATGAGCATCTTGGTATGACATGACTCATTTTWAAAAAAGGAGTATCATGGAATCAAAAAATGAAGAATATTTCTTATCTGAAGAATGACTACTGATTGGTCTGTGAAAGCATTTTTCAATTTCTTAATAATGTGTTTCACAGTATTTTAAAATAGCTTTATTTATGAAAAAATAAACCGTGAAGTAAAGGGTTGCTCAGCAGAAAATAGATTCTTATATTCAACATGCTAACGTACTARCACTGGCCTCCTATATATTGCTCTGGATGTACTAATTCTTAAGAGTGGTATTTGAATTCTACTGACTTACAGTGGAGAGTAAGCATTAGAAAAGAGGTCTCCAGTCCAGAACTACAGGAAAAAAAAAATGTTTGAAAACATTTCTGACATTGTTCACAGCCATAGGACATAGTAAAATTAAATTTAGGCACCCATGCAGGTTAAACAAAGTGTGATGTTGCCCACAGCACACTTCTCGCTCAGTATCGCTGTCTAGAAAAAGCAGAAACACAGGAAACTACTGAGCTACCATCTAGTTAATGTGTTTCTATAATAGAAAATGTCCTCAGAATGTACTAAAACCATGAGAATGGCTCGCAGAATCTGTAAGGAGCTACAGCAGTCATGACTAAGGTCTCAGATGTGATCTTTGGATTTATAAGCAAAAGAATTTCCAGTGAACCTGCGTTTCCTCTGCGTTTACCCAACGYGGGAGGCTGCTGCAGGTTCATGTCCCGCTCTGGGTGTCTATAGGAGGAGAGGAGACTGGCGAGGGCTCGAGAAGAGTTCCAGTCATGCCTCTTGAGCTACTCAAAGAGCTCACTCTATTTACTTTACCACAGAGAAAGACAAGTGTGCACAGACTTAATCACGGCCTGAAAGTACCTACGTGGGAAACAAGTCACAGACAGTGAGTAATTCAGTCCAGCGGACAAAAGTCTGAGCGGCTGAAAAGGATGATAAACAAATTCAGACTAAGATGTACATATTTAACGAAGCAATTAATCGTGTGAGTAACTTACTTAGAATTCTGATGGGTTTTCTCTCACTGATTGTTTTAAGGCTTGTATAAAAACACAGTTATATATTTATTTGTTCCATATGCACCCTAGTTCAAAATAAAATCAGCTGAGAAAGTTATATGTTAGGCAGTGTTAAAGAAGAGTGAGGAGTAAGGATTGCAATTGTCTTTAATCATCATGGCTTTCTAATTTCTGATTATGCTTTTTTTCCCCAAATATAGGATAAACCTTAATTTGAAGAGAAAATCTCTTGGGTCATTTTTGTTGATTGAATATTTTCTTACTAATGAAGGCTGAGTGATCATTTTTTTTTTCAAATATAAGTTTCTCATAATGCTTTTTCTCAGCATTTCAGGTCTTGTTTGTCTATTCAATAAGTAAGTGTTTTGGTATTTATGTAGTATTTAATCTTCTAGATTTCATGAAGTTTTAATTTTTGAATATCTTATGGGATCCAAACATTCTATGGTGAAATGATTTATTTGAGTTAGGTAGTTTAAGCTAGCATTTTAGATCAGGCATTATTTAATTTTATAGTCAGGTACTTTCCTGAAATCACGGATTGTTTATCTTTTTATTTTAAGAAACTGTTTAGATGAAAATAACATAGTATCATCATCCTATAAGGTTATTTTTTGTTGTGTTCCTCAGAGTTGTATCCCTGTGATGGATTCATTCTGTCCTATCCCCTGAGAAATGCAGCCAGCACCAAAAGCAAAAGAGACAATGGATGTGTCTGGTTCCTCTGTGGAATTCAAACAGGAAAGATTTAACTCTATTGATGTAGATAGATACTTTTAATCTTAAATAAAGAGAAACAATTCATTCACGTATCTAGCGGGGGAAGAGAAAAGGCAGTGTCCCTGTGGGATGGGACTTTAAATAGGAAGTTCTGTTCTATTCTGTTACAAGCTTGTTTATACCCAGTGAAAGCAAAAGAAATTGATTTCTTTTTGATCTAATTATAGTTATACTGTGAATATTACTTGTGAAGTGCCTTGTCCTTCACGAATTTACTTTGAATTGTGYTTATGTGAAAAGAGAATGTGGATTTTAATTGGGCTGCTGGTATTTTTCTAAATTTTTAATTATGATTCACAGGTGATTGAGCCTGTAAAATCTTCAAAAGGTCAGATCTTTACGGAAAACAAGAGTGGTTGCTTTCACACCTTGCTCAAATTCTCCTGTAACAGAATGACTTTAAAGGTCCCCCAAAGGAACTCGTTAAACACCCTGTAAAATGCGCAGGGGATGTCCTCAGGGCCCGGAGTTTTACCATTGTTTCAGGCTTGCTCTCGGCCCTTAGGCTTCTTTTCCTGTCGTTATTTGTTTATTTGGAAAACAGCCTGTGAACAGCCTGTCAGGCCCAGAGATCTTTTAAATTACTTCAGGCACTGGAATATCTGAAGTTTTTTGGTGGGTTAGACTCTTATCTGCCTGCAAAGTTTATTGTATTTAATTGGTGGGATAATACCACCTTCTTGACTTTGTCTAGTCTAAAAGTCACTATTTTATCGTGTTATCTTTTTTTATAAAATAACTGCCCTGCGGGCATATTGCATTTTGAGGTTTCAACTCTCATCAGCATGTTCAGTCTCCTCCTAATGTAGTTAATTCATGATACACTGTTTGGTATATTTTTTTCACAATAATTTTATACATCTCTTTTTACCTTTTTATCTCTCATTCTAGTCTGATTTTTATCTAGATTCTTCTCTATTCTTCCTCATTAAATAAGAGATTGTGTTTATTGACTTTATATAGCAATTTCTCTCTGTATTGACTACGGCCAAAATCCAAATTACTTCCTTGATGTAGCTAAGTTAATTCCCTAAACCCTAGATTTTAGGCTTTTGGTTTCTACAGGGAAATCCAATACCACCTAAGTCAAATTCCTCAACATATCCTTAAYTTTTTGGTCATCCTCCTGATTTGCAGTTCACTATTAGATACCTACTAGCACACAATAGAAATATTATCCAAGAATTACTCTTACTTACCTCAAGTCATTGTAAATCGTCAAGATTTACTTCCTAAAATTTTTTGTGTGCTTTGGGTTTTGGTATSCATTGGAAGAATAAAGTGAGCCTGCAGTTATTTATCAGTGAATTAGTGAATAAAYGATTCACAGAACTTCCCTACATGGGAATGGCAAATGCAGGACCAGGGAGAAATTTTAAATTAGCCCAGGTGACCACAATCAAGTGTATGGACCACCAGACTAGCAGAACTTTATTAATTAAGGTATCAAGAAAAGAAAAGAAAAGAAAAGAAAAGAAAAGAAAAGAAAAGAAAAGAAAAGAAAAGAAAAGAAAAGAAAAAGCCTAGATAGTCTTTCCATTGTCTTTTGGGAAAACATAACCTTGGAAGAAATAAGGTTTCCCACTGGCTCTGACTGAAAATTTAGAATGAAATAGGTCCTGAGTCAGGAAAATATACTTACTTAACTATTTCTCTAAATTTAAGCTCTGAAGTAAATGGGATTAAATTCCTTATTGGAAGAAATTAAAGAGAACAAGACATACAAATAATAATAAAAAAAGAATCTAATTTCTCATTCTACTAAGTAAACAATTACGTGCTGTACATGAATTAGGACAATTTGCTAAATTAGGACCGGATATGCCACACAAGACTTTGTCAGATTTGAAAAAGAATTATTCAGACAATGTGGAAATATAAAATTAGCTTATGCCACATTAATTCAGTCAATGATTTTTGCTGTCTCCCATGAGTGTTGTGAGACAATAATTATCTCATTCTCAAGTAGCCGGACATACAGTAATTTAAACTATCCTACTTAACAATCTTTTCTTTGTTTCTTTGTTAATCATTTTAAATTATAGCCATTAATTAATTTGAATATATCAGATATGAACTGAAAGCAGTAGTTTGGAGCAGCATTTTCTGTGTAATGTACAGTATGTAGTAATTAAATCTAGATGAGTTCTTTTTTTAAAAAATAATTCCCTTAATTTGTCATATATGAGCACATGGTGAGTTTAATTAATGTCAGTAGGGTAAAATCAAGCATTTTAAAGTGTTAATTTAGGATTACAGAATATGAGCTGCTGCAATGTTAAAATATTCATTCACTTCTAATTGTGTGGTTTGTTTCTGAGACATTTCATTGTCTTAGCCACAGAGTAGCTGAACTGGTAGGAGGAATAAGTGAATAATGATTTAAGATGCACTTTCTAATTGAAAATATAAAATCCTTAAAGATTTGAGATAGAAATTTTATAAATTGTGTTTAGTAGATTTAACCAGCTCTCTGTTATCTGGGGAAATAAAGAGCAATTGAACCTCTGAGACTGGAAACATAGGGAATATTACTACAGCAGGTTCTAGCTGGGCGCCAAAGAGGAAAGCCACCCCGGCTGCAGCACTGTGCCAGGCTTTCCCTGAGGTCACTTGGCCATGCAGAAGGTTTCTACCAAACTCAGTTCAAGGACAAATAATCTTTGAACTCTGTCTTCATTAYACAAATGTCTATGTTCTTGCTCCAGTGTTTCTGGAAGCGTGAAGAGACATCCACAGTGTATGGAGCCAACTTCCTTTGAACATGGGTTATTAAGCAGGGCTGAGTCTGATACAACTACAACTACATTGCTCCTAGATCACGTGGTCAAGTCAGCTTTATTTGACTGAAGCTTTTTGATAATAACTAATGTCTCTACCAGATATAAGATGGCTTTCACATAATGAGCTTCACTATCTGGTGATGATGGTAGAGTTTGTCTGCTGATAACTGCACCCATCAGTGAAGAAGGGCTGGCTGCTTCAGTGCTCAGGTCTGCTGCATAGTTTGCTGCATGGTTTCCTCAGGTATCCCACAAAGTATGATAGCTTATTTAATTGTCTGATAACTTCAACTCTGTTCACAGAAGAAAACTTCCTGTGTGGTAGGAGAAAAGTAGCCCCAAAACTGGATACTGCTTGCTAATGGCAGGTCATTGCTACTCTTATCTTCAGAAGTACRTGAGCTTGTAAACATAAAGAGTTGCCTCATTGGCTTAATATTGCTTATAATAATCTACTCTGGAAAACTGTTAGTGATATTCCAATAGTATTGTCTAGGGTTTGAAATATCAAAAGTCCTACATTACAAGATTTAAATTCATCAAAATGAATAAAATTAAACACATCTGTCTTAAATGGACAAGCTGAATAGAACACATTTATTATGTAAGAYGATCTTTCAGAATWTTTTTTAAAAACAAGGTCATTTTTYTTCTGCTTTGACACTGAMTTTTCTATAAAAATTTTCACATAATTTAATCTATCCTTTGGCTGAAACGTTCTGACTTTTCACTGTTGTGCTACATATTGGGTGGCTGAGCTTTCCACTTCAGTGGTAATTGCCTTTCAGTAGTGCTGTGTACACCTAGTTGTAAAACTCTCTCRAATCTATTAGAGTGAATAGTGCTATGTAATAAAGATAATATTATTATCATTATTTCTGGAAGATCACTATAATTCTCACTTAAAGTGACAGATTAGTGACCTCATGTACAAAACTGACAATGTGATTTGTAAGAAACAAAGCTTTTCCACCACTGACAATAGCTATAGTTTTTTTCTCTGATAGTCAAAGCTATGCTAAATAAACTCATTTGAATTGATTTTTAAGGGTAAAATTTTTGCACCCCAGAACAAGAGAGAAAATGATGCCTTGTACTGGGTATCTTGTAATCTTCTGGATAGTTAAACTTGTTCACAAGAGAGGAGAAAAGACTGGCATTATACTAAGGGCAACTAAGGAGGACACTCCAGAAAATTTCTAATTCTTCTATTCCTGCAGAACATTCTCTTCCAGAATTGTGCTAAATGTTAGTATTTTAGTGTCAGGATACTTAGCACAATTATTTCTGGGTCCTGGTCCAGGATGTACAATCAATTTGTTATATCCTAGGCCCTGGGCCTCTTCACAGCTGCAGGGGATCAATAAAGATTTCTGTGATAACTACATTATCCTTAAAAATACTGTTTTGTATTGAAGAATTTATGATAGGAATTTAAGGAAAAGTAAACTTAATGGGCAAAACACGCAGAAAAATCAAGCAGAACAGGAAATTAAAAGCTAGTTCTGGGCATGATAGTTCCCTCTCCCCCCTCCTCTGTCAAGTCAGAAATAGTGTACTTGTTCTCTCTAGCCTGTTATTGCAATTTTTCTRGCTAAAAAGAAACAGAGGGATCATAAATTCCCCCATAAGCAGTTCTTGTGACTGCTTCACCCAGTTTTACAGATCAAAACATTTTGATTAAGATCAGGGAAAAAAACATTCGTATTTAAGTATTCGAATGACCTAAATCTCCCAAACTTTTGAAGTTCCTCCAGCTTACAAAAAATACAATAATTGTTTAGAATGCAACAGCGGAATTCAAAGACACCCATTGTTTTTCAGATGTAATTGCTTTCCAAGCACTAACAAAGATCTTTTCAGAAACTAAGAATATGACAAATAAGATATTGAGTTGTATTTTTTTTCCTTCTTTAATTGTATAGAAAGCTATATAAAATGTTTTATTTTCACAGATTTATCCCTCATGGAAAAAACATGGGATAAATTAATAAATTGGCCCAGTGAAAGAATGGAATTTTCCTTAACTTTGCCTGAATACACTTGAAGGACAGATTTAGCAATATATGTTCAAAGGAGTTTTATTTAAATTGCTGTAAGCCACTGGTATAAACAGTTGTTTTAGTAGTCCCAATCTGATATCTCTTATGTCAGTGAGGAAACAAGTTAAGGCAAATCATACTAAATACTATTCCAAGAGTGTCCGCTTTGCGAAGACTGAAGTGATTTAACTAAGACTGTGTCCAGTGTAGTGCTCATTTCTTGTACTGTTGATTTTTATAAATAGAGTTTATATCTGCTTRCTTCAAAGCATGATTGCAATCGATACAAAGACTTCCAAGTGACTTTAACAAGGGTTTATTGTTGCTCTCACAGCARAGCCTGCACAAGTATGTGAGAGTGAGGTGGAGCCTGTTTACGTGCCAAATCAGTTCTGGTGCTGTGTACCCAGAAGCACCTTCTGACGGCAGCAGGCCTTAGTGCTAGAATAGCTCAAAAGGAGAAAAAAGCAACAAAGTTATTATTTTTGTCTACTTTCCCACTGCCCTTCYCGTGCTTCAATGAAGATATCGTGATAAGACATAGTGTATAATCTGACAAGTGTTGGYGCAGAATTGCTCTGAGGTGACCATTTGAAGTTTGCCACATTCAAGCTGTGTTAAAAATAGTAAACTATTTTTTTTTCCCTGTGGTATAAAATAAGATGACACAAAGCTTTCTTTGTGATTCACAGATGCTTAATATGCAGGCCTACTCTGTGAYAATAATTACTTTTTCCTGTCTAAATAATGCTATCCATCAAGAAAACAATCTGACACTACAGTTTCCATTTAGAGTACAAAAAAAAGATTAAATAGTTCTTTTTTCCCCCCTTTCAAAATAAATAGTTTGTTATTCACACTTCGGGGTAACTAGCCCAAAACAAATGAAATAATTCAAATATATTTATATCAACCMAAATTACCAGTTTTGGCCTACAGTGCTCTCATTTTGAATCAAATTTCTATATTTACTGGCACACAATACATTGTTTTGATTTAGGAAGTTTAAAAATCCACCCAGTTTGGTTGTCAGTATACACTGCACTGCATAGCACCGCTAGAGTTAAAATTATACTAACCATCTGTGCCATAATGCTGCATATATGTTAGAAAAAAATTGATCATCACAGAATCACAGAATCACAGAATCAGTAAGGTTGGAAAAGACATCTGGAGATCATCTAGTCCAACCTCCCTGCTCAGCAGGGTCACCTACAGCATGGTAGACAGGGTTGCATCCAGATGAGCCTTGAAAATCTCCAGAGAGGGAGACTGCACAACCTCTCGGGGCAACCTGTTCCAGTGCTCCGTCACTCTCACAGGGAAGAAATTCCCGCTCACATTCAGGCGGAACTTCCTGTGCTTCAATTTCTGCCCATTGCCTCTTGTCCTGTCACACGGGACAACTGAAAAGAGTTTGTCCCCATCCCCTTGACACCCTCCCTTCAGATACTTATAGATATTGATAAGATCCCCCCTCAGTCTTCTCTTCTCCAGGCTAAACAGGCCCAGCTCTCTGGGCAGGTGCTCCAACCCTCTGATCATCTTTGTACCCCTATGCTGGACTCTCTCCAGTAGCTCCATGTCTCTCTTGTCCTGGGGAGCCCAGAACTGGACACAGTACTCAAGATGAGGCCTCCCCAGGGTTGAGTGGAGGGGCAGGATCACCTCCCTTGACCTCCACCTGCTGGCAACAGTCTTCCTAATGCACCCCAGTGGCCATTGGCCATTGGGCCTTTTTGGTCACAAGGGCACATTGTTGGCTCGTGGTCAACTTATGATCCACCAGCACTCTCAGGTCTTTCTCTGCAGAGCTGCTCTCCAGAAGGTCAGCCCCCTGCTTGTACGGGTGCTGAGGGTTATTTTTCCCTAGGTGCAGGACTCTGCCCTTAACCTTGTTGAACCTCAAGAGGTTCCTCTCTGCCCAGCTCTCCAGCCTGTCCAGGTCTCTCTGAATGGCAGCACAGCCCTCAGGTGTGTCAGCCACTCCTCCCAGCTTGGCATCATCTGCAAACTTGCTGAGGAGGCACTCTGTCCCCTCATCCAGGTCATTGATGAAAAAGTTGAACAGGATGGGACCCCGTACTGAGCCCTGGGGATSATCATAGTGATCAGGTGGGATGAACAAGCACACTAAATCTGCTATGAAATTAATCTTTTCTTCTTAGTATTTTTTAGACCAAAAGTTCACTCATTCCACCTGCAAAATAAAATATTTTAGTTAATTCTGCCCCAAGAGATAAGCTATCAGGGCAGAAGAAATCTTTAAGGTGGATATCAGAAATGTGTTAAAATCATTGTGAAAATGTCTCAGTTTGSGAAAATTGTATTAAATGACAGGCTAGCTAGTTTTATCTTGGAATACAATGCTTTGGGGTTGCATCTCATTGCTGACCAAGAAAAAACTGGAAGAAGAAAGGCATAAAAAACGTTACTGTTAATTATTAGCCGAAGAAAAAATGTTCCCTTAGCAGAAGGAGATCAGGGAAAGACAGGAGAAAAGGCCATTTATAGAGCTGTGGGGCAACAGACTAGTAACATTATTATTTCATGAAAAAATGTATGTTTCACTAAATTCTCCCTTTTGAAGTAATGTAAGAGAATGCTTTAAATAATACTCAGTGACACTAATATAAGACTGACTAAAAATTCTCATAAAAGAGAAAAATAGTTTTTAACTGTATGAAAATTATAACAGTTGTTTTCATTACCTCAGTAGTTTGGATACTGTATAAATAAAAAAAAGTTTGTTTTCAGCTGAAAATCAACATTTTCTTCATAATCAATCAATAAATAAATAAATAAATAAAGCAAAACTTCATTTCTGCATTATCATTTACCAGTGCCTTCCTGGGAATAKAGTTGAATGCCTCATGCTGTTGTCTTTCCTCTCAGCCAGTCTAACCAGAGAAGTTTATTTCCCAAGATGTACTGCAGCCATATGACTGATGCGGCCTCACTCCTCAAAAAATGAAAATGCTATAAAGAAAATAAGAAAATGAGATCATGAGAAGAAGGAGAGTATAAGGGATTCAACCTATACTGTCATCCCACAATGTCATAGTTTGTCATTTGGCTGAAGACTTGACACATGCACATTTCTGTAAAATTTGGATTCAGCAAAAYATATTTGCTAATTTATCTCAGAAGATATTACCAGTTATCCTAGTTAGTGATAATTTTAATTAACAGTAAAGTCATATAACAGTGTAAGTTGGAATGGACCTCTGGAAATCATCTGATCCTATTTCTTGACCAAAACCAACTAGATCAGCTTGATCAGGACCTTGTGTAATCTACGTGTGAATATCTCCAAGGATGGAGACCCTACAGCATCACTGGGGAATCTGTTCCTGCATTTGASCACTTGCACACTGACATTTTTTTTCCTTAAAATAGGATTTTACATATTGCAATACATCTTTCAGCAATATATCACCTAAATATTTGTTTGTTTATACGTGTACATATGTTTATATACATATTTGTATCTGTTTAATTCATATTTTGATAACTTCTTGTCACAAATGGTGGAGGAACCTACGAGRAAGGGTATCCTGCTGGACCTTGTCCTTACCAACAGAGAGGGACTGGCTAGAGATGTGAAGGTTGGGGGCAGCCTTGGCTGCAGTGACCACGAGATGGTGGAGCTCAGGATCCGKCAGGAAAGAAGTAAGGCAACAAGCAGGATTGCAACCATGGACTTCAGGAGAGCAGACTTTGGGCTCTTCAGAGACCTACTGGAATGTGGAAGAGGGGACGTGCTGCTTGGGAGAATTATAGGAATGCAGTCAGGGTATGTGGAGATGCGATGAGGAAGGCTAAGGCCCAGTTGGAATTGAGTTTGGCAAGGGATGTCAAGGACAACAGGAAGGRCTTCTTCAAATACATCAGCAGCAASAGGAGGATTAGGGAGAATGTGGGCCTKCTCCTGAATGGGGCAGGGGCCCTGGAATGCCTTCTTTGCTTCAGTCTTCACTGCTAAGGGCAGCCCTCAAGAATCCCAGAGCCTGGACATGAGGGAGAAAGTCTGGAGAAGAGAAGACTCTCCTTTGGTTGAGGAGAATAGGATTAGAGATCTTCTGGGCAGGCTAAACATCCACATATCCATGGGCCCAGATGGGATGCACCCAYGGGTACTGAGGGAGCTGGCGGGTGTTGTGGCCAGGCCACTCTCCATCRTCTTTGAAAGGTCCTGGAGAACTGRAGAGGTGCCTGAGGACTGGAAGAAAGCCAATGTCACTCCTGTCTTCAAGAAGGGCAAGAAGGAGGAACCAGGCAACTATAAGCCCGTCAGCCTCACCTCYRTCCCTGGAAAAGGTGATGGAACAGCTCMTTCTGGATGTCATCTCTAGACATACGGAGGAAAAGAAAGTGATCGGGATACTCAGCATAGATTCACCAAGGGGAAATCCTGCTTAACCAGTCTGATAGCCTTCTATGATGGAACGACTGGCTGGGTAGATGTGGGGAGAGCAGTGGATGTTGTGTACCTTGACTTCAGCAAGGCTTTCCACACTGTCTCCCATAACACCCTGCTAGACAAGCACAGGAAGTGTGGGTTAGACGAGTGGACAGTGAGGTGGATTGAGAATTGGCTGAAAGGCAGAGCTCAGAGGGTCATCATCAGTGGCATGGAGCGTAGTTGGAGGCCTGTGGCTAGTGGCATCCCCCAGGGCTCAGACTGGGTCCCATCCTGTTCAACTTTTTCATCAATGACCTGGATGAGGGGGCAGAGTGCCTCCTCAGCAAGTTTGCTGATGGTATATACCAAGCTGGGRRGAGTGGCTGACACACCTGAGGGCTGTGCTGCCATTCAGAGAGACCTGGACAGGCTGGAGAGTTTGACAGAGAGGAACCTCCTGAGGTTCAACAAGGGCAAATGCAGGGTCCTGCACCTAGGGAGGAATAACTGCAGGGACCAGTCCAAGCTGGAGGCTGACCTGCTGGAAAGCAGCTCTGCAGAGAAAGACCTGGGAGTGCTGGTGGATCATAAGTTGACCACGAGCCAACAATGTGCTCTTCCAGCTAAGAAGGCCAATGGTCTCCTGGGGTGCATTAGGAAGACTGTTGCCAGAAGGTCGAGGGAGGTGACCCTGACCCTATACTCAGCCCTGGGGAGGCCTCATCTCRAGAACTGTGTCCAGTTCTGGGCTCCCCAGBACAAGAGAGACATGGAGCTACTGGAGAGAGTCCAGCGTAGGGCTACAAAGATGATCAGAAGGCTGRAGCACCTGCCCYWMKRRGRAASGSYKKKRRRRSYKGGSCYKKTTWAMCYKGRRRARRRRARRMYKRRGGGGGRWYYTRWYMRWKKKKWMMARKWMCYKRARGGRRGGKKKYAAGRGGACGRGGACAAACTCTTTTCAGTTGTCCCATGTGACAGGACAAGAGGCAATRGGCAGAAATTGAAGCACAGGAAGTTCCGCCTGAACRTGAGGGGGAATTTCTTCCCTGTGAGAGTRAYGGAGCCCTGGCACAGGTTGCCCMGAGAGGTKGTGGAGTCTCCTTCTCTGGAGATCTTCAAGGCCCGCCTGGATTCAACCCTGTCTAACATGCTCTAGGTGACCCTGCTGAGCAGGGAGGTTGGTCTAGATGCTCTCCAGAGGTCCCTTCCAACCTTACCAAATCTATGATTCTATGATTCTGAKTCTATGAATACTATTTATGATCTATGTTTTTTCCTGTATTATTTACAAAAAGATAAACAATTTCCTGATGACAAAATAAGTCTACTTCATTTGTGAAAAAAATTGAACTGTCTATAAGAATACAGCTCACTTAYTCTTTATAGCAAATTTACGTGGTAGTGTTTTCTGGTCTTTTTGCTGGCAGTGAGGAAAATGGAATTTTCAGCACTGTTCTAGTTTAAGTCTTAGCTATGTAGACACGTGGCAAATCTGTGATTTTTCAAATAGCCTGAGGCTTAAAATAGATTAGTGATTTAACAATGCTTCCATTTCCTAGAAAGTTTATTTTTTTTTGTAACAGTTTGAAGCCAATGAATAGCTCAGGGGCTTGAGACAACACCTACAGCATATCAGAAGAGATTTCTTTTTTGTTTGTCAAGAGTGAGAGAATTATACCATAATTTCAAGTACATTTCATTGGAGTGCATGAGCAAAGTATTAGTATGCCAACAGTGTATTAGAATACCGCCAACACTAGATTTAATTTATTTTGTATGAACTGAATGCTGTCCATTCCACTTTGATAAATCTGCATAATGAGTTAAAAAATAATCAAAAGCAATAAGCAAAGACACTGAGGTTGTTGCTACTGGCTCTATCTTTGTTTCTAACTTTGACAACTGCCAGAACTGTCAGTTTGCATTTAACTTGTATACTGGCTGCGAAATTGAGACATACCATGAAAAAGTGGGAAACTGCCCTGTTTCTGACCTGAGAAATATAGTAATAACAGTAAATGTATGGCAAGATTTAAGATTTTTCTTGATTTAATTGCATTTTAGAGAGATTACTGTATAACTATGCTCTATATCATAGTACAAGAATTAGAACATTAATTTACARTGGTAGAGTCATAGGTTCAAAGCACTCAGCCTGACAAATTCAAACCCAGCATCCCATAAGTGTACCATAATGTACCATTATAATAGATATGGAAAATATTTTCTGTCCTTCCTATAAAATTGGACTAATATAAATAAAATAACTAAAGGCTCAGGGAACCAGAATGGGCCTAGAGTATGTTGCAAGGCTTCAAGTTTAGATGCCAGGCAAATCTGCAATAAAAAGAAGCTTTTCAGTGCATGAAGTTGCTAATGAAAATAAACTTATTGTGTATACACTGCATATTTGTAGCTACTTTTCTATAAATTTGTCACTTGTAGATATATTTCCTAGACAGAAATGTAGGAGCAATTCACACACATTCCCTATTATTATCTCTGATAACACATGGGGCTGAACATACCTCTCCTTCTTCTTTTACTACACCTTCAAACATGTTTGGATCAACACTCCCATTCCAATGAATATGTATTCTTGAACTTTTCCTCAGAGAGAGGCATATGATATTTWTTTTTATACAGAGCATGAAGTTGTGTCTAGTGGTTAAAGAACAGCCAGTACTAAAAAAAAATGTAAGGGAAATTTCAGACAAGAATTTTCTTTTTGCATTTTCATGATTTTCAGGTTCCTTTCATGTTTGTCTGTTTAACAGGGAAAAAAATGGTTCTCTTTTTCGTGTTTTAAGTTCTTTTACACTTTTTATCTTCTGCTATTTTCAAAAARCAAGAAGTATAAAAAGTGTGAAAAAGTAAGAAGATGCCAAATATTCATGTTTCAYGTGTTTTAATTATTTTTAATTACTATTAAGAAGTCAATATCTGAGTCATATATATATGCATATATGCATATATACATATATGTATGTCATGGAACATTATCACAATGCCAGCTGATATAGAAGTACATAGGTTGGCTTCATGCTTATGGTTGGCAATGTTTGATTTTAGCAGCAGTTAGAATGTGTTTTAAAAAGATTTGAAAATAAAACATTTACTGATATGTTTTAAACAGTCTTCTGCCTAAATAAAATCTTTAACAGTATTAAGTTTGCTCTTTATCTTCTCCGTCTTTTATGACTGTGTTGAAMATTGAAACATTTAAGCGATTCACTAAGTCAATACTTCTGCCTGTTACCTCAGCTGAACTGCATTAGTTACRTCTCAGTAGTCAATACTAGCACAGTAGACCTGGCTTTCACTGGTACTTTCCTCATGTGACTCTTAYGTAGCACTGAAATTAATCTGCTAAAAAACAATGTTCAGGCTTCCAGGTTTCTATGCCAATTTATTTCATGAAGTCATCACAGAATTACYCTATCCAAATTAATTTAATTTATTCTGATGACTTGAATCTAGTATTGAGCCAGATTATAAGAAATGGTTGAGAAGTACTATTAGAATACTTGGGCTCATACACAAAGGCATTGATTTTCTGTCTTTGCATTTTCTTCATCCSAGTAGTCTAAGTCCACGTCCACTTAGCAAAACTCAGGACTATCCTGCTCCTCAGCAGCTCCTGGACACAGAAGCACACCAGAGAGCTGGCAGCTGTGAATGGCGTCCTACTCCTACACCTTTTTTCTGAGCTGTTTTCAGTGAGCAGTGGGTAAAATTAAGTGACGGGATGTTCCAATCTGGTGGAGACAGCCCTGTAAAAACAAGAACGTCACAGATCCCAGACATGGTGGCTGCAGTTTTGCCTAGATTGTCACTGGCAAACAAGACTCCTCTCTCTCTCCCTGCTGGTGGAGGGACACACAGCAGAGGTGTGGAATACATCTTCTTATCCTTGAAGTGAGCAATAATCCAGCCCATGTTAGGAATGGCTTCCTCTTCACCTATGTGATCCTCTAATCAGTTAAAATTTAGTACCGGAATAGGCAGCTGTCTGAGCTAGAGATCTTTTTAGCTATTTTTACTACTGAGTCATTTGTGATGAACATGGGAATGTTGGTAATATTTTTATGGTGGATGTTTATGCTTCAGTCTCTTCTCTTTTCTGTTTGCTCCTAGACATTGCAAGTAAGAATGAGATAAAGCTTAACACTGCCTGTGAATGAATTATGGGCATATGCATATAGCCCCCTGCTGTGAAATAGGACTTCAACAAATGATTTTCATGCTTGTAGAGATTCTGTCTTGAATTTGGACTAGCCATTTTAGCAATTTTTTAAGTTTTTACTGAGAACGTGCTAGCACCTGTGAGAATTAAGTATTGCCGTGCTAGTGATTAATATCACATTCTTTCACTTCCTTGTAATCAGATCCAAATTTGTGTTCTTAAACTGATGTTGCATTCATAGTAATAATGTTATTGATACCTTAAGCTATGTTATGTACACTTTATGAAATCAAATCCTCTATGATTTCTATAAAAACTATCAAGTATGAAATTGAATCAGAATATACCAGGATTTGTGGTACAGATTTCCCTCCCCCCCCCCGCCAAAGATAAAACTTCATTTAATTGTAGTATAGTACTTAAGAACCAGATAACGTCTGGACGTTCTTATTTATATGTTTATTTATTTTTAGACTAACTGGAGAATGCAGTACAAAATGTATTCTGATAATTGTACACAGACTCAATAACATGCATGCTGAGTTTCATTCATTCCAAAATGGTGCCATGGTATAATTTAGAAATAAAATATAAATATCTAGTACCATGCTTGAATGACAGGATACTGAAACAATGACTTGGCAAACTAAGCCTTTATTCCCCTAGAAAGCCAGCAACATCCTGTGACTCAATTCAGCTTCTTTAGGCAAAATCTTCGATCCCTAACACAGCACAGTCTATACCCTGTGTTTTAAAATAGTAGTGGGAACATCTGCAAGCCTACTACTGATGGTATAAATGGGTAATAATTTGTATTTTTTCATAGTGTGAGAACAATTGCCTGACATCTTGGAATTTTGAATTGGAACTGAGGACGTATACCAATGGGCATCTCAGTTATCCTCATAACACAAACTGATTCTGACATTTAAACAAATGAAGCTAAAGAAAAACATGTAGCTTTGCTGATATAAGTGGCTTTTTCTGTAAAAGAWGATAGAATATGGGCTCTACGTTTGGCAAAGGAATGTTCTTTATGTTGGGAATGTGACTTGATGTCACTTGCAAAAATTAATCCCCTTGAAGTCAAAAATAAAATAATAACTCTGCCCCCAAACACACAAAGCAGAAGCTTTTAGGTCTCGGGAACATCAGGGCTCTGAATTCATTTTCACTGAATATGGACAAGTCTCTCACAAGTTCCATGCTGAACTGTTTTCAAATGTGGCATGTACCCAGAATACATCACTTTAGGCCAAACTTTCCCAGTAATGGCTGATTCTAGATTTTCCAGACTGAGGTCTTCATTTCTGCAGTTATTTCCCTCTGGCTTTGGGGAAGGAAAAAAAAAAAGAAAGAAAAAAAGGAAAAAAAAAGAAAAAAAAAAAAAAAAAAGGAGAGAAAGTTCCGTTTGAACAAGAAGCCTGAAACAAAACAAAAAGTAGATTGAAACAGGGAGCTTGATGGTACCAGGAACTGGATAAAGGAACAAATACTGGAACTGGCTAGTGTCATAGGCAAAAAAATAGCTTAAACTGTGCATGCTAACAGGCAGCAGAAGATAATTGAGTATGTGTGTGCGTGTGTGTGTGTGAGGGGGGTGAATGTCCGAAGCTGAACTTCTGAACTCTCAAGCAGAAGCCTGCTACTTGCTAACCGCAGCTGGTACCGACTGGTTGTAAATTTTGTAACATCTGGACTAACAAAAGTGGCACGTCCCAAATCCTACAATTAATAAAGAGCCATGAGAAAGAAGGGAATGTAGTGATGCAGGGCAGCAAGTGAGTGAGCGTGTGAGGTAATCAGCTAGTGTGAAAGCTGTAATACTGTTGATTCTTAAAGAAACTCCAGTATCCAGATATAGGTTGTCATTTACTCTATCTCACCCTTAACAGTCAGGCAAGGAGATGTGAAGTGCAATTCAGTCGAGCAATGGAAAGAGAGACCACGTACAAGATGACAACTCGTTTTTGCTATTTGTTAACCTTAAAATGACATATGTCTTTTGCAATATACACCTGCAAATCTGCTGAGGAGTCAGGTAGATTCTGCTTTAAGTGTTCTACTTTTTCTGTCTTTTTTTTTAATAGTTATGGAATTCTACACAGAAAATATGGTAAAGAAACAGTATGAAGGCTATAATATAGAGCACTCAGAAATTAACACATCAAAATTAAGATTAGTGATGTAACCTAAATTTATCCTCCCCACTGTGAGTATACATTATGCTAACTATTCGTTATATGACTCTATTAATTTTCACACTGAACCACTATTTGAATCACCACACTGATTAGATCTACTCTAGGGATGAATCATAGAGGCAATAGAAGCTGTTTACTATGAAAGTCCCACAGAGTGTAGACAGAGTGCAAGGAACAGCATAAGGGATCGTGTGCGCAAGAAAAGCCATCTCGTGTTTGTGAAAACTGAATGTTGTCCCAGGGAAATGTATATTCTATCACAGCCAAAAGGTTGCTGTGATGCTTTTCAAGTAACTTAAATCAATCTTTGGTCACTCCTTCATTTTCTGGTTTCCTAACCAGATAGATTTGCTGTAGTCTACTTTGCTGACTACTTCAGTTATAGCTTAAGTTAATAGGAGGTATGTTTGAATAGATAGAGCTAATATATAATGCTAAATTTAGTCCATAAAGAAAGGAGTTCCAGTTGTCTGGCCACTCAACATAGATGTTGAACTTGAATCCGTTTACATTTCTAATATCCATCTCTGATGGGAATGACATCATCCCTGGTATCACAGGGTGCTGAGAAAGCATCTGTATGTGATGCATTCCTATATGGAATCAGAAAAGAAAAGTCTGTGAGGAAATGAATGGTTCTGAACAGGAATCTGGGTTGTTAGTGTCTAGTAAATAACAAATGAGACCACACATGCTGAACAATGAGGAAAAAACAAAGTATTGAGCAGCTGCTCATTAAGCAAACATCATCYCCTCTATTGTGAATGAAAAAGAGATACYCTAGGGAAAAAGAAGTGATCATTTAATTAAAATTGCATTCTAATTCATATATATCAGAAGCTTTCACAAAAGACAATAGAATTAATAATACCCAGGTAACCCATTTCCAGTATTTTCTAGCTTTCATATAGATGATTCTGCTGCTTTAATAATATAATATAACTTAGAGCTTTCTGTGTGTTGCGTATGAGTTTTTCTGTGTGTTTGTATGCTATATGTAAACAATGGTTGATAGATGAATAGGTTGTTTAATACAGAGAAATACCCATCCGATGAGGTTTTAGTTCCTGTCTTTTCTGCTAATCTGTTTTTCAGCAAAGGCTGAGCTCACTTCTTCTTTTCTCATTCTGTAACTTTTAACAATTGAAGTCCACTTCAGTGGAAAATAGAAAGCGAAGGCTGGGATTTKGGGATAACTATATATGTGATCTATCTTCCATATGTACCATAAAATTGACATCATGGGGGGAATGAAGCAAAGCATGGCTGCTGCAGATTCACAAAATCCATCATATTCCTGCTAAACACAGAAAAGGGTGTATTTTTTTATATACCTTTTTGCCATCTTAAATTATGTATCAAATRCCTCAACTGCAAGTAGTATTGCTGATCAGATCTCTTATAAAATACCTTTATAAGCCTATTTACTTCAGTTTGAACAGATTTTTTTTTAAGCAGACTGTGACACATGGCATGCATTATCATTATAAGCCAAGCTCTTGAATGCATTATGAGCTTTTTCATGCCATTGTTTTACATTTCATATTTTACCTCTTTGAAATTTAGCAATGTTGTATTGTATGTGGGGTATTAGGTCATAGTTCTAATACAGAAATTTCTGAATTTATTCAGTATTTTAYTGTGCCAAGGTAAAGTATTACAGCATCATAAATATTTTACTTTCAGTTTTATGGCTCTAATACCAGGGCATTTGGATAAAGAGATTCCATCCAAACATAGAGAGGAAAAATTCAAAGATAACAAATGATTTTTTTTGTCTTAATTTAAGTCCTCTACTCAACTGAGATTAATAAAATCACTTCAACAGGCTTGTATTTAAATGGTTAATGTGTTTGTTTTAATTTTTTTCTTAAAAAAGCTTTGCCTGACATGACCTCTTACTTTGCTCTCATGTCAGTTCCATTCACTCCTAACAGCTTTGTAAGTTTATATAAAGTAGATGTAAAACCTCCTCAAACTAAACATAACCTTGTCTTCCTGTGAGTTGATTTTAAACTGTGGCTGAATGTCATGGCAGGTCAGTATTAGTTTTTTATTTGACTGTATGTGATTAAGACGTTTTGTTATTCAACTTTTCAAAAATTTCTAAACACATAAACTTGATAGAAGTGAAGAGATGCAGCCTCATAGTTAGGTAAGAAGTCAAGTGAGGTTACAATAAACTTCTGATAATCATGGAAACCTCATTTAAACAAATAGATGTTCTTCATTCACTTCCTAAGGCTTGGTTGTTGAGGGTCAGGACAGGTCAATTGGTGTAGCCCAAACATTTTTGCCTTTCCTTTTGAATGGGCTGGGGTGTAAGCTTTCCTCCTGCTYTGTGGAGGGTTATATCACATTAGTAAGGCATTATTCAATTGACACCAGACAGTTTAGGCTTTGTATTTCTCCTCTATCATCACACTTGTTGGAGTTCCTCTGAAATTTTGCCCACCTGTTTGCATACATCTGCATCACATAGATGAGCTAAACTAACTACCCATGTCCTAAGATGCTGTATTTGGCTTTCGGGCCCTCTGGTTCAACTTCTCTCTTATGTTTGTCTACATAAGAGTGATTACAGTTACCTCAACTGACCTGCCACGCAGGTACGCTCCGTTGGAGCCAGAACGAGCTTCAAAGCATAGTGATAAATAAGAAGCTCTTCAAACATAGTTTACCRTAAGTGTAGATGCCAGTGTGACTGTGGAGAGCAATAACTGAAACGTAAAAGAACATGTAACTACCTGATAATTACAGGGAAGTGAAATACCTTATTCACAGGAGCRGTGTCTGAACGGCAGTATAACTTGTTGGAATGCTGGAATGTTTGCAGGCTTATTTGGCTTTCCAGCTGTCATTTTCCACCTGTCTCTTTCACACTTGTCAGTTGAGGAAAAAAAAAAGAAATTTTTCATATACTAGAGGCCCTAACTTCTTTCCTCCATGAAATCCTCCATAAAGATTAAACATGCTATAAAAATACTATAATTTATCCAATAAAAACTTCAGTAAAGGCAGGCACAGAACTGTTCCACCCCAGGAACAGCCTATGTGAGCCATTGCCATTCCCTGTCTCCATTCGTTTTTAGAGAAGAGGAACAAATTGATGCAGCTTAGATGGGGGCACCTTCTCAGGCTAATGAGCAGAAGGAGAYGGAGAAATCAAACTCAAGGTCCTCTGCTCCCTACATTCTCATTGGTCTCTCAGGACCTTCTGTGAGGGGAGAACTGCATCTCACATTGGGTCAGAACAGGGTTCAAACCAAGTCACTGACTTATTTGTTATTCCAAAGTCTTTTAGTCTTTACTTCAAGCAAGTTTAAGGAATAAATAATAATTTCTTGGAAAAAAAAGGTTTTTATTGTAAGCAGGCAACTTGCAGGCATTGTAGACATTGTTACTTACAGGAATTAGTTCTCAAAAATAATTGCTATTTTCCTGATTTTACAGATAAGGAAATAATGGCACAGCCTAGGTTCCTGAAAGAATCTGTGTATGAGCAAAATTAGAATATCCCTCCCAGGATGACTTGTAAAGATTAGCTTTATCATCAGTTTATTTTCTGGATGCATATCCTCCTTTGCAGCAGGTATTTTTCCAGCCCACGTAATAGTGGATTGCAGGGCAGCAGTCACATCTCCACATGCAGACTCTCCTATAATAAGGTTATTTCCCTCTTTCCTTTTTATCTACTTTACTTATAATTACAGACTAGAAACTCCCTACCTTAGGAATGACAACATCTAGGCCAGAGTACCCAGCAGTTACATTTCCTTCTACTTACTAACGAGGATGAAGGAGTTTCCACCGACCCTGATCTAGGAACTGAATTTGTGGGGCCATGATCAACATATATCACCAATTCTTTCTCTTACACCACTTCCTTCCCCTTAAAGAAAGGCTCCTTTTTCATACATTTCTATAATTAGGTATTATTTGTTAAGTGGTTTGTAACATACACTTCATATATGAATACAATTTCTGTACAGGATTTTAAAAATATTAACAACCAAACTATCTTCTCCTCTCTTCTTTTTTAAAACAGAATACAGAATGGCATCTGCCGTGACAGCTTTATTATTTCGTGAGCTATAATCCTCTATCCCACCTCTTCTGGGCAAAGTCTTCTACAGCAAGCCTGAGATATGAGAGCTCCTTTACAACATCATCGTAAACACTAGAGAATCAGAGCAGAGCGTGAAAGTCTAAAACAAATGTGCCATTCACAAATTCATACCTACTTGTTATGCACTATAATCTATTTGCAGGCGTCCTCTGCCTTAGTCATCACAAGCATATCCCCGGGTAAGACATTTGTCAAACACAGTCCTGAAGTCAGTCCTAGGGCTTTAAAGGTTTCTGCAAAGATGAATGTTTTAAATCTCAGAAGGGCTCAATATTCAGGATGGTTCTTTCTCCTCCAACAATGGAAGACATAAATTTTTATTTGAAATGTGATTTTTTTCATTCAGTTCCGTGTATGTCAAACTGAAAAAATTTTCTCCAAGTGATTAAGTCACATTCTTATGTAGAAATAATATTCAAGACTACATTCTAAATTACATTTTTCAGCTATAAATCTTCAAATACTCTATGAAGGAGATAAGAACTCAGGAAAACACACACTCTCTAGAAAAAAGCCATCATTATCACCTCAGAGGATGGGAAATGTGACCCATACCGGCCAGTGCAAAAATAGCTTGTCCTCTTACATGTCACCTGCTAAAAGCACATCTCCACATTATCCCCACTTCACTCCAGAGCATTGCTGTGTGTGACTGCAGTCGTAAGCRGAACGTAACTCTTCGTGGACAATCCTAGTCTGTCCTAATCCTTTGAACTATAAAATAGCTTTCTAATTCTAATTAACCAGGTTTTTGGAACTGACACATTTCTCAGGATTTTCTTCTGCTTGATCACACCAGCACTTCCCCATATAAACAAAGCACACAGTGGGTGATGATTATGATAGCTGATTAAAATAAGGAAACAGATTGGAGGACATTAAAGTTTTATGCATCCCTGCCATCTGCTTTCCCTTCACACTGTACAGATTACTGTACATATTGTACACAATTGATTTTGTTTCCACTTCAGTAGCAACAGGCACTGTGGCACACCGTTAGTGGCTTGAATAATTCACATAAATGACTACCATGCCTGCTCTAGATAGCTACATKTCTGATATTCTGTTTGTTTCTCATATGGTTTTGGCGTTGAATTCATCACCATTCATCTGAGTAAAGATATTGAAAGGAAAATGGAAGCAAAGGAGAGGTTACTTTTCCAACCCCAAGAACAATTCGTTTATATTCAAACAAGAAGACCCACGTGTGCAAGTAGAGACTTACATCATTTACAGATATAAAATTGGYATGGGAATCAGAGCCATCAAACATTGTCTTCTTATCCGTGATTTTCATAATTTCCGACTCTTTTTAAGTTGCATTTGCAACACACTGATTAATACAGATTTGCTATACAGTTTAAGACTGTAAATGAATACCATACATAAGCTGGATAGTGATATCATTATGTGGAATAGTACCTTGTACATGAAGCCATCATAACGAAAGTGTTACCTTGCCTCAGGAAAAAGGCATTAGTCAATCTGAGTAAGAGAGTTGCAATGGAAGCCTTTATTAAAGGGCGGTGTCAAACAGAGAGCAGAAAGAACCCATCTTTTCTGATATTCAACCTTCTTTCATAATATCCTGGAATGCTGAATTTCATTCAAACAAGCAAGCAAAATAACTGTAATAATAAAAGCCCCTATAAATTCCTCCAGGGCAGGAAATTATTAGCATGGCCAATTTACAGGTAGAGAAAGTATCAAGATGGTAAAAGGCCAAAAGGYCCCAGTACATCAGCGTCTGATGTGGAAATGCAGTCTACAAAACTCATTTTTCTCACACTGATTTTTCAGCATACAATTCCAGTGATTTCAGTGGAAGTGACTTTGTAAATCACAGAGATGAAGGATAGTCAGTCATTGTGGTATTAGACTGCCTCTGAAAAGACATAATTTTTCTTAGCAACTTTTTCTCAGACAATTTCCTGTGTGAATTTAATCAGTCTACCACAACCTTTTCTACCAATACAGTGATAATACWATATTCTTAGGTAGTGTTGTAAATGCAGTCTAGTTAGTGTTTATAAGGTTCCCAGATACATAATTAATAATAGAAAGAAGATACAGCCTGCAATGTTGACTTTATCATGAATCAGAACCAGGGATTAAGCACTTATCACAACACAGGCAATTATAGCTCTTTTAGCCTTCTCTGGTAATTGGACTTGATGGTGTAGGCACACGAAACTGCACTAATTGCAACAAGTACAAAGGTACCCTTTCCTTGGAAATCAGGCTCATATGAAAATCCTTTTTTTTCGCATTTCAAAACATGAAATTCCTTGAAAAGTTAAACAGAAATTATGTATATATAAAGTAGGAAAGATGAAAATATATGATTTTCTTTTAGTAGCAAGAAGTATCATCAGTCCCAGAATTTGCTTAGGAAGATTCACTATGTCACTGTTCCTTTTTCGCTGGACTATGTAAATGTAACCCATCCTGGAAGAGCTGTACTCTTCCATCCCCTAGATGAATGTCACACAACTCTGGAACAGTCCATAACTTAAAGGCAAAAAAATATAATCATTACGTCTTTATGACCTTCCAAATGTTAAGAAATAATTATGTCAATAAATGAATGCTATTTGAATAAGTTGTGGTATAATTTTTTCCTGTAACATATTTGCAGACTCATGACTGGAATTATCTACCTCATTTGATAAATTAATCAGGTTAATAATTTTAACAAGGGTTTATTGGTTAGATATTTTTATGAAGCCTCATTTGTAATCTACCTGAAAGAAAATTAGTCCAATCATAGTTCATCTTTTATGAGCCATCAGGTCACTTTTATGCATGAATTAAAACTAATATTTTTTAGATAATTATTCTACTGCACTTGCTCAATATAATTATTTCTAAGCTGACAAACCATCTATTCTGCTTCAGTTTATAAACCTTTTGAGAATATAAATAATAATCATGCCAAAAGATTGTCACAAAACTCAGAATCATCTGTTTTTTGAAAAGTAGCTGAGAATTTGGGCTTTATCAGCATCTGAATTGTATGTGTGGTCCTATACCCCAACCACAAGGTCAAGTACCTARATCAAGACAGTGGATTATAAAATGTACAGAATATTTATAAATTCAGATTCTGATAAATTTAATATCTGATTCATAACATCAAATGGACTATCTCACAAGAAGGAAGGAATGTATCAGTGACCACAGTAATCATGTGAGGTCTCACAACTGGTGGGAACAGAAACTTATTTAATTCTTGCTATAGAACAGCTTATTACGCTATTTAATATTACCTTTAGGGAATCAGGGTTATTGTTCTGGTCTCCTAAATGCTGGATGCACAAGCTCTGCAGAAGTAACAAGCACTGAAATCTGCAACATTTGCAGTCAGTTTTGAGTATCTTACTGGTTATAATCCTGTTGAGTTACAAAGACTACACTTGGTTATAAAAAAACACAGTAAACACATCCTACTAAATATCAGCAGAAGTCAAAAGAGGTGTTTTGAAACTAGGATTTCAAAAACTAGGTTTTTGAAATTAGGATTTTTTTTTGTTATTGTTTAACATTTATGGTTGGATTTGAGAAATGTTTTATTTTGTTTTTCACAAATGACCTATGCTTGATTGATGAATAGTCAGTTGGTGGAGTGAGCTAATCCTTAGCAAGCTAAGCCTCCTAAAGGTGGACAGTGACCCCACTAATCTGGAAGCAGGAGTAAAATGGGATCTGTGGTATGATCCACTGAGAYGCTGATATGGGGAAAGGAAGAAAATTCTGAATACTGGAACTTGTGGAAGATGCTGGTGGCTAGAATCACTTGGTCAAACCTGGTGCACGACCATGTCTTCAAAGCGTGACACAAACCTGTGGAGAACTGGTTGGAGGAGATCACMGCTCTCTCATCCGCCAAATGCTGTTTGTTGAGCAGAAATGCACCTGCCACACCATGAGGCAATCACAGCTAACGCCTGCCAGCAGCTTTCCTCTAAGCATACATAGAAATCTGTGAGCTAGCTGGATGCATACCTGACAGGAAACTAACCACAGTATAATGGTAATGCCTTCCTTTCTGGAGAGAGAATGATATTCGGTGTCCCTAAGGCTCACTATCTGCACTTTGCCTTTATTGCAGAGCTGTATCCACAGTGCACACATTGTCTCAAATTCCCTCAGAAATAAAATCTCCCAACATCCTGCACACAACATATCCCCCCAAAATACTGTTCAATGTAAGGCAAGTGAGGCAGAAACAGGCCCTATGTAAATGGCTGAAACCAAAACAATTTAAGAAGATAACTCACAGCATCTAAAATGACGGGCATATTTTCTGCATTAAAAAAGTATGATTCTACTATTTGTCTTAACTGTAAAGAACCCACAAATTTCATAGTTGCCTCTCTCTCCTTCCTTCTTTGTTCCTCTCTTTGGAGTGAGAGGAAGGTGGCCAAAAGAATGGCTGAGTCCAGAAGTCTGCGTTTCTTCATCTAAATTGCAGTGCCAATTCTCCACGCTACATTCAGTTTCAAATATATGCACATCGATTCTTCATTCGCATGCATAACTCTGATGAGAGAGGACCAGACAGTTTTTGATTCGTCATGGACTGGATGGCCAAGCAGGTTCAGCATCCGGAGTATCTGGCGAGCCTGGAGAGGAATGCTTGCCCGCGCTTGCTAGTGGGGCAGTTGCTTCACTGCTGCTCTAACACAAACACACCAGTAACTGAGGTGTGCTAGAGCACCGAATGACCTGCTCACAGCCGCAAACAGCTTTGCTGTCTGTAYTGCAGATGATTAACTGTCCTATTTTTACTCAATCCTGTTTGCTAACTCACTAAGCCATAGGCAGTTAACAGAAATTATTTTTTTCCTTTTTAAGCTACTGACTGTGAGCTCATCATTTAGTGACAGTTGGACTCAGGAATGTACAAATGAATACATACTGACCCTGAATTTAAGTGACCTATTTATTCAGGCCTTGGAACTTTATGAAACTGTTGCAACATGAGCCTTAAAATGACCTTGACTTAATAAAACAACAACAACATTCCACTGTCACCACACTTAAGCACCCAAAGCAGGATAAGAAGCAAAACTTTTTAGCAGACAAAGAATAGGGTGTACATAAAAGCCTAGCATACTTCACTAAGGCAGTTTTATTATCYGCTTGTGATCTCTAAATACTATAAATGAACAAAGCTATGCCAGTTCTTGGAATCGTACACTATAATTTGAAAATCAACTCCTCTGCCTCAGTTGCATTTTTTCAAAATTAAAGGACAGCAAAGACAAAAAACATTTTAGCATACAGTAAAAGCATTTTTAGACTAAATCTTTTCCTCAGTCCTTGCCTTATGTAATTGCAGTTAGTTTTCCCCTCTATATTTTCCTTTTAACAAGCACTGTGATCAAGTCTATATTTGTATCCTTCTACTTTCAAATTAATRGAATATTAATGATGTTGTTAAACCTCTAGAAATTTTTGTTGCTGAGACCAATACCTAGGAAAGARTGTCTAGGACAATTCCACATAAGATAAGGACTTGAATTTTCACTTTCACCTCTATTTTTGTTGCTACTCATGTAGGTTGCCAGAGAAATAAAACRTAGAAGCAGCAGCCTTACCATCTTTGCTATGGGGTACTGAATTCACCCCGATTATCCTGTAACACTGCGTGCCTACTCTCCCACTAGTGCACACGTCACAACTACGAAGTTTTATCCTGAGCATCCAAATTGCCACCCAGTATCTATAATCTCTGAGCAGCATTTTGGCTTTAGAAATGGAGATACAGTGAAAAAAGATTAAGTGACTTGCTCAGGACTGAGCAATAAATCAGTGTGAAGAGCTGAGATTAGAGCTTTTCAAAGTCAGTTCTGACGTAGTAAAGCGAGCACTGTCTAACATTCCAATATAACTTTCAGACTTTGTTCATGTTCCTTTTCACACTGTTTCACCCTGCCATTTTTAACGATTCATCTTTTAATTGAAGGGATTTTCTTCTTTCTGATTTCTTCTTCTGTGAGACTTTCAATGAATACCATCTACCTCTGAAAAAATTAACCAGTGGAAATCTGTGACATGCCTCCATTTTACTTCCTGTTAAAGCTTATTTATTTTTATTATTTCTAATTGGAAAAAAAAAGTTTTAYTTTACATTTTACATGGAAAGTATTGAATTTTTCACTTAAAATTACAACTTTAGCCAGTAAATATCATAAATCACAAAATGTATATGAGAAAGTTGAAATTCTGCTACTCAGATGTGTCCCATCACTAGTTCACAGGAAGCCCAGCTGAGTGCTGCATATCCCAGGGTAAAGCTCTGTGTCACGCTCCTTGACCAGGTGTTATCTCTCACAGCCCTTAATGGACCTCCTTTTTTTTGTGACCCTCCTCTACACCTTTGGCAGTCAAGATGCCTTACAGGGTATCTGATATGACAGGGGAATTCTGACTGCAGGAAAAGGACAGGTTGATATRGCATACCAATGAAAGTCCCCATKTRKTWRRWTWWTWRRAWTTTTTYYTTTYYTTYYTTTTTYYTTYTTYTTTTTYTTTYTTTTTTTTTTTTTTTTTTTTTGCGGTTGGGGCAGAAGGGGTCTGGAAACAGATTAGTTGTTCAAACTTTCGAGGAAATATATCCTGTGTGAAGCAAATATCTTTCAAGAATCATTAAATTTTGATTTTTTTAGAGACAATATTTTCAAAAAAATCATGAAGCTCAAATCCTCTAGTGATGGCTCTTCTCCCCTTTGCTCCACTAGAACTCACATAATTTACAATAACAGTTCTTGGTACTGACAGACTTCTGATTAGGGGTTCAGTCTTGACATTTCCATTTCTTTAATCCTATARCATTTTGGAAGTCATAACTCACTGAACAAACCAACCAACCTTCATGCTATCCTCTCAAAACAGTCTGAAAAGTGCACGCTCCTTAACCTTCCCATTTTCTGTACTTTCAGTTCAAAATTTTTTGATGTCAGGATAAACAAGTAACCTGATATACCTGTCAGTTGTCATTATACCTTCTTGTCTTTGGTATGTGAACTTATCTGTATTTTCAGTTTCTAAATTCAAGCAGACAGTGCTCCAGGAATAAGTTACTGGTCAACTTGAATAAAGATAACAATCGTCTATGCTCCTATATCTGATCAAAACCATGGAATAAAAAGTAAGCTTAAATTGAAATCAGCTTAATAAAAAGCACCCTCAGGTGATTCCTATTGTCATAAATATAAGCATACTTCATGATCACCTCATACACTCACTCTGGTCCTATTTTCCTAATCCTGGAACATTGGGAAACAAAAAATTTATCAAGATTTAAGGTTATTTATAGATATCCTATTTGCAGACTACACAAGGACAGTAATCCAAGTTTCTTAAGTGTCTGTCCTGGTCTTATATGTGGCAAAACAAACAAACAAATAAACCTTTTCCCCTAATTCTGTGAAAAGTAAATAAGTAACTAGTAGGCTTTTGATTTTATAATATGGTCATCAATAACATATATAACACCTTCAACATTAATTTCAATTTATTTGAAGGCAAAGTTATCGATATTGTTTGTAGTAAAATATATAGYTGGATAAAGAGCATTTCTTAAAGTGTACCAGGGTCATGTGTAAGAAACCTTTAAGTAAGTCATTAATCCAATCAATGTTCTCATACAGATGATCATAGTCAGATGACTGGAGTTCATCTTGTTATAGCAACCTTGTAAAGTAGAATCTGTACACTAAATCAAAACAACAGCTAAAACTGGGTCACTGATTCACTGCTGTCTTATTTAGATGATCCTACTATTTGTATACGGATCCTGTCGTTCACTTTTGCTGTTCAGGTCACAGCAGCAGAAGCAGCATTGGCCAGATGCAGATGCTGATTGCATCCGTGCTTTCCTTGGTCAGACCTACCTCCTCGCTGCCCCTGGAGCTGATCCTTCCGGGCAACCGAGGCGTCTTGCAGCCAGGACGGTGAGTTCTAAGGCAGAACTCATGTTGTCATTCCTGTCCGAGTTTATCGCTTTAATTTTCTGTGGCTACAAGCCACAACACGCTGCACAGCCACTAGGAACATATGGCCCTTTGAGAGTGGATCGCGCCRTAGCTGTTCCCTTCACCCGGCTCTGATCCCTGCAGCCTGCCTAGTCTGGCACGTCTGATAAAACCTAGATAGTAAAGGTTCAGCTTTGTAAAGATCCATTTATTGGGTGTTTTAATGTGACTTAGAGCCTACCAATCTCATGTCTTACGTTGTTTGTCCTGTTCTGCCTGTCAGATGCTCAGGCTTTTAAGCTCACAGGCAGCTTCTTTTAAGATCCTCTGTGTGTCTGACCAACTAATCTCGGAATCTTTTGCCTGTATACTCTACTCTTTAGAGTCTTAATCTTATTAGTTTGTTATATATYTATCTATTAAACACATATGTGCATTTATATATCTTTTTTTTATCAAGCCCATGACATTCTGAATTCAAAAAAGCCTTTACTGATGTTTGTCRTTTACACCTGTAAAGCTGGCATCTCACTAAGAGATCACACAGAAGTCTTATGACTTCTCCAAATTACAGCAAATGAATTATAATAAAGACATTTTAAAATCTGTCATTTGTACATTTATGCATTCATGGTACAGTTTTCTTTATATTTCCGTGCCTTTCTGTACTGAAAGCTTGTGCAATTTGACTATGAAGAACAAGTACTTTGTACAGCACACTTATAAATCTAAAGCAATTTGTGAGTTTTTTTTTTTAATTCTTCTAAAGTTTGATGCATTTTCTCTTTTTTAATGGCTTAAATAAAGTTTCTCTGAAGTTATGATTTAGAAGAGTTAGACAGTACTGAAACAACTCAGTAGAAGACAAGCAAAAGTTTATTCTAGATTTCAAAGGAGCCAGTATAAATTTTTTCCTGTGATTTCAATGGAGTTGAATCTAGTTTTTAAAATGAAAAGCAGATAAATATCATTACAATCTTCAAAGGAGTCAAACGGTCATAGAAAACAGCTCACAGGGCATCGAATTTCTTCATACTTAAAAAATCCCACCAATGTATTTCCAGTAAACTGAACAACCCCATGACCCATCTTTATGTATTCTACATGAATTACCTAATTTTCAGAGCCAAAACTCTCACTGCTTTTGACTAGAAAGGAGCAGAACTCATCTATGGAAAACATATTTGTGTTATACAAGATTATAAAACTCAAGCAAATATGTTACTGAAAGATGACCTCCAGATATTCATTTAACCTTTAGGAGAAAATATAGTTCTCTAAGTTCTGAGGTTTTGTTGAGATAAGATTAAATCAGAGATCAGTATAGAAATCCCTTCTTTTTCTGCCTCTTTTAATATAATTGWTTTGTAAAAGCAAAACCAAAATGCTGCTATTTGTCACTAATTCATGTATCTGAAAGTTAGCATACTTTCCTAAATAAAAATATACTTCCTTTTTACCTACAATAAAAAACTGTCTGTAACATAAAGGTATGTATCAGTTATACATTTTGACAAGAAAAATGAGTAACAAGAAATGCTATATGAAAAATAAATAGTGCCAGATTCGTTGTTTATTCATATACTTGAACAGGTACCCAATGTATCTGTTAAAGCGCTGCATAAAACAAAGTAGATAAAGAGACAATGAAACAGAAATGTGTTGGAGAAGATCTTTTTAAAGCAGTATTTCAAAAATAGTAAAGGAGTTACTGGTCTGCAATTCAAACTGAAAATAACGGTTCACACGTGCCAGGTAGAACTAGGGCAAATATACTGGGTGTTGGAACTGCTGCCTCGCCTGGAAGCTCTCCACTGGTTTGAAAATCCTGTGCTCAGAGAAGAGCTTCCTCTATGGTAGTTCTCTCAGCAGGTGGCTTGATTAAACTTCAGCTCAGAGTACTGGCTTGTTGGGCTCGGACTGCGTGCTTGGCTTTTCCCAGAAGCTATGGTAATGCCTGAAATGTCAAAACAGATTGTTCCAAGCAGATTATAAAAATGTAACTTGTCCACTTCTCTAAAGCTCCCGGTACTGCATGCAACGCTCTGCCCACCCTAAAGACAGACAACTGCATTTCAGCTGTTGTGTTAGTGATGATATATTCCTAGCCCAGCCTCGAGAAACAATGCATACAATGGTGGTTATTCACAAGTGGCGAAAGACTATTTTCCACAACAGCATTAAGTGATAGTATAAAAAGTGCAGTGCAATGTGACCTTCACTTCTTTTGAAGACTGTCTTCTAAACCATATTTCAGAGTATTAAAACATTGTCTTAATTAATTTAACTTATGTAGACAAATACAGATGAACAGGAATGATACGGAAATGCCTACCTGACTAAACTGATGGACATTTTGCAAATCATTTCAATGGGTCCAAATTTCTCTTTATAAATACTAATTATTCATTTTTTTCTCTAAGTTCTAATGCTGACATTACAGCTGGATAATATATTTGTAAGCTGTTCATAAAATGGGGCAACTACTTAAACTTTATAGGTTAAACACAAAATTTATTGAGAAATTAMCTCCAAAGAAACAAGAAACAGTTGCTGTGTTGTACATATTTCACAGGTTACTTTTGACAGCAGATTTTTGTTGAGTAGTTAGAAATTGTTTGAGTCAGGTAATATGAAAGTTGGATTCGCTATGCATGTATCACTTGCTGGTTACAACAAGAATGCCCATATGATTTTTGATATGTGTACAAAATAATTTTTTTAGAATCTAATGCTTAGATAAATTTGGTTTTAGAAAGAAAGGAAAGAAAGAGAGCAGAATGTCTGGAAACCTAAACACTAAAATTCAAGAATAAGTGTGAAAATATTTTATTCCCCCTATTTGAGAAAAAAGATAAATTTGACACAAAAAACTGTCAGAAGGAGTTACTTGTCAGTGTTTCAGTTATTTCTTCCACATTGTACAACTATACGAATATATTATTTAGCTGCATTTATGTGAAATGTGGGTAGGCTAAAAAATAAAAATTAGTTCTTACTGAAGCACTGCTAAGAAGATGTTATTTAGATCAAATAAATGTACTTTTCTGGCAGTTGTACTGCAAATGAAAGCACCTAGAACCAGATCTGTTGTGGATTCAGAATATTAGGTTACTATCACAAACAGAAATTAGTGTGAAATACAACTTTTCTGTGTTATMATTAGTGTAGGCCTAATCCAAAACTCCTGGAAACAAATGAAAATATTTTTAGTGCTTTGAAAGAGCTGTGAATAAGGTTCTTTAATTAATTAACATCGCAGGATGTAAGTTTCTTCTGGCTCTGCAATAGGATTATGGTGCAGCATTTACATACCTTTCTTTCAGGCACCCTTCCTGCAAACCTTGTGCTTAAGAAGCTCAAGAGCCTTTCCATGGTTACAGGTGAGAAGATATTCAATCTTTCATAGTTCTTCTATATCCAATAACAAGCAATTATCAGAGATCCTTGTTTTTAGGCATTCATAGTAATGGTTATGCATAATTTTACTTTAAAGTTCTGGCTATTGACTTGAGGTGGCCTGCATTCACTTTTTTTTGTCACACATAAACACACACACACACACACACACAGAAAAATACATATCTATCCCTAAGAAGTAGATATCATAACTAAGCTCTCAAATCATCATTAAATATTTCGTAAATTATACTAGGCTCTAGGACAGTCCAAAATGTATTTTTAAGCTCCTTGTAATTGCCTGTTACTATACTTTGCATAGTAAAAATTTTGTCTGTTGAACTTGCTCTAATAAGAATGAAGAACTATAGAAAATTGATTTTTATGTTTATTCATATCACCTCTCCAGTCTATAGTCACAATGAAGCCATAAGCCACAAGTTAGTTTGGAGCAAGAAATTAAATATCTTGAAGAGAAAGATAAAAATTGTGAGTTTCTCCTGTTTTGACTTTCATTCTTTTAATGTAAGCAGGAAAACAAATAGGCCAAAAAAAATGTCCTCAAGCCAAGACATCCTGCATTTGTAGTTGTGAAAACCTCGGTTAGTCTTGATGACAAGAATCTGCAACCTCAGCGAGCAGAGAGTCCCAGTCTAAGAGGGCTTATTTTCTCCAATATCTTCCTTGAACAGTTTTCTTAAGTAACAGAAACAAGTCTTCTCAGTAGAGTAGTTCAGAGCAAGTGCCTATTTTAAATCACCTGAGTGACTCTTGGGAGGATCCTATGTGCCTCCAGAGCCCTCTATATCAGCATTTAAAGAAACAAAGGGAGATTATTYGTACATCTAAACTGCTAAACAAAGCAGGGTTGGCACTGGACTGCAAAGCTGTCCCTCAGTGGCCTAAGGGTCGTTATTGTTTTGTGACTCTTTCCAACTTTCACAAGTCTGCAGGAATAACAAGGCTGTGTAGAAGTCCATTGCAGCGAAGGTTTGTAGCCTGACATTGAGGGTACAAGAATGGCTATGGGAATGGTTTCTACTCACTCTAAATTGTCACATAGAAAATGGGCCTAAACCATAGCAGGGGAGAACTGTTAAACAACAGGGACACTTACAGGTCAGTACTTGAGACTGTGCCTTAGTCCTATTTTGTTTCCTAGAATAGGTGTCTAGCTGGTTCATCTGGTTCAATAAGGTATATGAAGCTGAGCAGTATTAATGCTCCCCATACCTTTCTGTTATTCTTTTTTTAATGTTTAAAGATTAAATACTCTGTTCTGTCTTTGCTGAGAAATTGCTACCAGTTATCAACATTTCTAAACTGTCCAAAACATCCAAACAAGATAGATGTGCAATGTATATTGGAGAGATATTTCATCTGTATTAATAATTCATCACAGAAAAGTCCAAAATTCCTGTAGTAAAATGTCACCCTTGGAAAACTACAGTTACTACCCAGCACAAAATTTCAGTGGTCTTCAATGTAATCCCACCGTGTAAAGGACCTGCTTTTTATCAAGTTGCACCTACTATGAAAAAAGTTACTCTGTGCTGGAAGGCACAAACAAAGCCTCAATATCTGAGCAGGTACAAGCTACTTGGTTGAAATTCTTTGCAAATTTTCCATATTGCATGCTACATTAGGCCTTTTTCATTTCATTTCCATCCAGAACAAATTTATTCCAAGTGTTTATTTCTAAATAACTATCAGTTGCAGTCTCACTGATGAGCTAATCTTAGCAATAACAAACAAAAACTTAAACCTCTTCCAGGCTGAAAAAATATATCTTTCCACCAGCCACTGCTGAGAAGGCGAATTTTCATTTCTGCAGTAGCAAAATATAAGGCAAGAAATAAAGGTTTTTCAGTAAATTGTACCAGCCTGTTAGGGAAAAAGTGATAGAAGAGAATTTGACAATTGTTCATTTGCAGGCTCAKATTTACTGCAGCATGTCAGAGGAATTTAATTCACTAATATCCCATTTTCTGCATGCTTATAGGAGTGAAGGGAATCATGCTTTTTCTGTGCAACACAGCATCTCTTCAGCTCWGCAAACCAGCTGCAGAAGTGCTAGCAAAAACTGTGTAGTAGCAGATGATGTGATATTCCCTTTGTCCACTTCCCTGAAGACCACATTTTCAGTGTGCCACATGGGGAAGCAGGACTTATCATACAATTMAAGAGTACAGTACAATCAGATACGATCAGTCACAGCATATCTGTCTTCACTCTTGAGAATCCCTGAATTTACACTGTATTCATTTCTTATTATCCTCTTGCTGAGTTTTCTGCTATTGAATGTCTTCYGCTGTTTCTGACTACGAGAATTAAAGTAATAGCTGGAGAGAGCTTGCTTTCCTGGATTCTTACTTGTCTGAAATTTAACATTGATGTTAGGTTTGAAATGAGAAAATTCATCCTGTGTATCAGGGTATTATTATCATTTGTCAAAATGTGGTCAGAGTTGAAAATAAACTAGATGTACAATTTCTTTAATAAGATCAGTCTCAGATTTTTGTCCTAGGCACTGAAATAGTGTGACTCAGCTGCTACAGCAAAGTTCACTGGAAGAGAGAAGGTCTCAGATAGCCAAGACACAAACTTGACAAACAAGACAAAAGCATGCTTTGTTGGTGGAAATGAGTAGGCAAGAGGCCAACACACTTCCTAGAAAATGGACACTTTTTTCCCAACTAATCTTATTTGCCAGAAAAGTGGCCACATTTTGTAAAAGCCTCCAAAGCATCTTTTGGGATATAGAAGATTTAGAACTATTTAAATAAGCCAAAGTTAGAAATGATGAAGGAGTCCAGCCTCTAAAAGAAATCATCGTGAATACTCAGCTCAGCACAGTCAAAGAAAAACTATTATGGACGAAAGTAACACCAGATGCAGTTGCAWAGCTGGATGAGGGGGTGACACAGGAAGGCATTTGCTTCTCAGAATGTATGTCCTCAGAAGCTCTTTCCACACTAGGTAGTGTTACTGGAGTAAAAAGAAAACTTTTAACCCCCTACTGAATCCCATCAGCAAGAACTGCTTGTTCTGATAATTAGGTTGAAGAATTATGMTGATATTGAACAAACCTAGCAACGAAATGTCTAAAGGATAAATGGCCTGACTGCAATTAAGATTACTCAATAAAAAAAGGTTAAGGTTATATTATGAAAAAATGTGAAAGAGGTCAGCAGTCACTGCCAGATGCTCTGCTTTTTCAATAAGTGATAGAGATACAGGACATGTTAACTTGAGTTTACACTGTCAAAATTTTTCTATTAATCAGCTCTATTCTCAAGGAAGATGAGAACAAATCTTCCTGGAAAATATATTGTATGTTCTGGGCAAGCTGAGAGAAGTGAAATCTGGACTAGATTTTATAGCATTTCAGGTCAGTTTTGAAGTCCTAATTTTCAGAAACTGGAAGGACTTCAACTTGTGAGGTATATTCTRCTGGGATTTTATCTTTCATGAGTAGGACTAAAGCTTAGGCAAAAGCTAAACTGGAATGTGCTGCATATTGTGTGGAAGAAAAGTTGCAAAGCCACCTGCTTGCACACAAAATCTCTGTTTCTGTTTTAGCAATTTATCCTCCCCCTCAGTCCCAGGAAGGAAAGGAAAGTCTATCTAGTGATTTTGGTGTTTTACCAAAGTGCAGCTGTTTCCTTTTAGAAATTTCGAGCTAGGTTTAGTTAACTAAAAGGGAGAAGGTATTAAATAGGCCACTTCCTGGACAGTAGACTAAATTAAAGGCTAGAAGAACAGAGGCAGATATTAGTGTCTGAGACTGGTACTTAAAAACAGTAAAACAAGGAAGTCTGGGTTGACATTCCATCATAATAACATGAGGAAAATCAGATGAAGGACAGGGTGATTGGTATAGTCAAGACATAAGACTATCTATGACTTTACAATGAAATATGACAATAAAAGATAAAAGCTTACATATCCAAGGGCTTACATATGCTATATATATTTATGGCTTTCTGGGATTTTTTTTTCCCACTGTGCTGGAATACAGCCTCACACAAAGTGCGACACAGACTAAACTTTTTAACACACACTTAACAGCAATTGCAGTAAATTACTGAGTTCATTCAAAACAGATTTAGGCTGTTGAATCACCGTATTTCTCAAGTTATCCAGAATTCACGTCTGGTTAGTCACAATGCAAGGAAGATAAATGTCTTGAAAATCAATCTTGACACTGATCAGTAGCAAAATCAATCTGTATTTCTCATTTAGAAATCTCCTCATGATTGCTAATATTTCTTACTTAAAGCATGGAGCTTGATTATTAACATTGTGAGCTAGTCACAATTATATGTAATGAAAATGAGAACAGCTTGAGTATTCCTGGGAGACACTGCAGTTGTGAGCTGCCACTTGTTTAGAGACCTCCAGAAACTTTAGTCAGTGTCATGGTTGTAATGGTCTATGATCTTACTGTAATATTTTCTTCAACATGCAGTGAAATCCTGTGAAAATATAAATTAATACCTCAACCTGAAGCTAGTTTTAAATATAAACAAACAAAACAAAGCCAAAGGTAATGAATGCGTGCATTTCTTAACTTTTCTGTTTATATCCTTGAAATATAAATTGTATTCTAAGAAAAAGATAGAGTGAATGAGCTGTTCTGGTTCAGGCCTGCAGTTCTTTAGAATTTATGCTTGCCAAGTATGATGGAAACTAAACTGACTGCTTTAGTTATTTTCCTTGGAACTCTACTTAGACTTGAAAAGAGTTCCAGAAGTAAAAAAAAGAGAGTAGGCCAAGAAACTTTTATAAGAAAAGAACTTAAGGAGGTCAGCATGAAAAATCAATGGTGAAATTTTCATTAATTATACTTAAACTATACCCACCAGGATTTTTTTGTCTGTGCTATTGTACATACATCACCAAGAGAACATTCTTGCAAACATTTTCATGTTAACAGACCAACTGAATAAATGACTTTAACAAGTAAATAGATATCTTTTTCCCAAAATAAATATGGAATGAGAGGCTATCTAAGGCTTCCTTTGTAATGAATGTTCTCTGTTATTAAATTGTTCTTTATAACATCTGTAGCATCAGATAGGTAAATAAAAGAAAAAAATTACAATATTAAATGCAAAAAACAGCAAAACAAACAAAAAGCTGAAATAAATCTTACTTTGTGTTAAATATCAAAAAGATTAGTAAGAAAATAAAATGGCAACCTGCCAGCTTCAGTTCCTCCCCAAGAAAATTGACAATACTTCTAAGTCTTTTATCTCATGCAATCATCTTAGAAAAAAATTGAAGAGCAAATGTAATATATGCTTTTATTTAATGCGAATATGTTTTTTATAAAACAGGTTAAAAGTACAAACGATCAACCTGAAATGTAAAGAAAACAAGTTTTTAACAATGGTGTATAGCACATGATAATGACAGTGAATAAAACAGTATTTTTCAGTCTTATAGTAATATGCACATTTCAGTAAAGCATAAGGAGAGTAACATCAAATGGGGACAATTTCAAGTGAGCAGTTTTAGGGATCACTCGTCCTCAAATGGAAGTGGTGCCTGTATATGTCAAAGATAAGCCATGTACTCAAAAAAGTATCTGTTGAAATGACTATTACAGTTTTTGTACAGGTAAATATGAATCATATTTATATTTTGTGCTTGATTTTCTTACATTGCATACGTTAAAGAAGCACGACATTTCCTTCATTTTTCTATTTTCTAACCATTAGACACTGCTGTTCACTTGAATGTACTATGGGAAAAATAGCTCTTGAGAAGGCATTAGAATGAGGAAAGGATAACAGAATTAGAGGTCACTCCACGGTCAACATTTTATAAACAGAAGTTTCTCAGGGAAAGGTGCAATCAACAGTCAAAATTCATGTCATTACTAGGAGAGGGACTTTGTTTTCCCTGGTGCTCTGTTAGAGGGGAAYGTGGCAATGTCTATTTTGCATATACATGAAGTCTGGTACCTGTTTGGATCTGTGAAAACCAAAGAAGCCATTATGCTCTATAGATTTCTGTAGCAAAGCTATATTTAAAAATGCCACTGGTTTGAAAGATTTTTGATCACTCATATTTTAATTAATCTTTTTAAGAAATGTTCTGGCATTAGTAAAAATATATATATACTATATGATGTATTTGCTCTCCTATACTACATTTTTCCTAAGATGGCTCCAAATTGATTTGAAAGTGATGTAAATA
>NW_028185661.1:858712-888976 GCF_003343005.1 Rhea americana | reverse complement strand
TAGTGAAGTCTGAGGAGTCTCCTAATGCGTGTGTGTGTGTGTGTGTGTGTGTGTGTGTGTGTGTATTCTAATCAGTTTAAATGGCTTAAATCTGCTCAGAGTACAAGATTTTTGAGCAAATCATTTGCTCCCATTTAGCCTAAGAACCTTAAAAAATTAAGAAACAAATCTTGATTCAACTTAAAAAATTAAAAAGTCAGAAAAATGGAAAAAGTAGTTAGATAAAATAAAATAAATCAAGTATCAAGAAATTAAGGTTTGTTCTTCTAAGTAAAATTGAAGGACACCGTAAAACAGAAGTTATTACAACACAGGTCTGGCATGCTGGGTCATTCCCGGTGGAGCTTCCTACACCTGCAAGGTTTAATGCCCAGCTTATCCTGGCTTTTTTTGAGATTCACTCCTCCTACAAYGAGCCGAAATAGCATGTATTTAGGTGTGCGTGCGCAGTATTGCTTCAGAATTATACAACTGTACGACCTCAGCTGACGTGTGGCCTCTCTGTGCAACACTCAATTAGATCTCTAGAGACTAGATTTTGGGGAGGGCTGACTTGAGTGATGCTGAAAACAGGGGMTTTTTTGTGTGTGTTTTCTATGGAAGGGATAAGGTTTTGTGGTATCTGACATACTCGTTTCCTATTATTGTTAGTGTATTTTTACATATTCTAATTTCTTAAAGACAAGAAATAGGTATTTTTCTAGTTTATTTAGGTATAAATAAATAAATTAATTAAAAGTTTTACAACTTTATTTTTCTTACAAACTGCCGCTGTAGGCAACACTATAGGTAACAGCAGTCATCACCCAAATCTATTGATTCTCATATGAAGACATTTTTAAAAGACATATTGATTAGTGGTTAGGCATACAGTGAGGATAGATTTTTATTAGCTGRTGACCTCATGTACCAACTTTCCATTTCAGTAAAGAAAAATAAAATCTAATTCAGTAGAAAAATAATTTTTAAAAAAGATTAACAATTATATATTATTCTTATCCTTTTTCGTATGGAATTAGGAGATTTGTTCATTTCAGTAGTGTTGGACAGAAATTACTTAATCTGATGGTATGCCAAATTAACAATAATAAYATTTGTCAAAATAATAATTATTACTGGGTAATAAATAATGATTATGTTGTAATTCCACCGTAAGAAACTTCAGCTAGCCACCTCTGAAAGTGTTGCCGTGGGTMCTCTGCCTGAGTGACCGTCGGACTGTGCCTTTGCTAAGTGTACTACTAAGATCAGTTGGAGAGATAGTGAGAAAGCAGAAACTACAAGTATTAACTTTGTCAGTTTGGAATCCTTTTTCTAAAAATTCCAGAGTTATTGAGCATGACGTAACTGGTTTGTTGTTTACTGAAACCACTGACTTTCCCAGACRTGGCTGAGGTTTCTCTGTGCGCTGTGCTTTTCCCTGCCGTTTCGAGCTGTGCCTGTATTTGTCGTGGAATATTTGGTGCTGCTGAAACGCAGCATCTGTGAGGCTGAAATGCAGAATGTAATCAGGAGTATACAACACTTAAGGCGTTGCATGGATGTTCGGCAGAGCGTATTTTCATCCTCTGCTCTTCATTCCCGCCTTCAGCTTGGCGATCATTTGATGCTGCTTTCTTTTAATGCTCTCCGAGGTGAGGCTCTAGCTGCTCTCCTTGAAACAGCGAACCGGTCGAATTCRCAGCTAGTTGTCTCAGAGATCCCCCTTCATCCACCGGCGGTCAGTTAGCAGATCAAAAAAGTCAGACACCATTTAAAGACCAGAGGGTCCTAAATCAGTCTTAAGCTGCTGCTTTTAATGGCTTGTTTTGACGGCGGGTCGGGGCCACGTGGTGCCCGTGTTATGTCTGGCTGCCCTGGAAGTAGGTCACGGCAGGCGCGCCGCGGGAGCCACCGCTGCGCCTTCCGCCCCCGCGCCCGGCTCCCCGCCGGGGCGGACCGCGAGGAGCAAGGGCGCGGGGCCCGAGCAGCCGCGGCGKCTCAAAATATTTAGACTGCTGAGAAAGGAAACGAGCCTCTGCAAAAGGAAAAGGGGGCCTAAGCACGGTGCAGCTAACGATTGGTGCAGAATGGTTAGGTTTGTCTCTGATTTTGCTCTTTTTCTGATTATTTGGAGACTCGGCTTTTCTTTGGGGATACATCTTCCATTTTAGAAAAAATATTTCCACGTAGAAAAAATATGTGTTATTTGCCTTGAGCAATGGCAAGAAAATTTAAAATAAATATAATTTCCCTTCTGCAAAATGCTATTTTTAGTAAATGAAGTTTGTTGGTGAAAAGTATATTTTTCTTCCYGTAAAGTACATAAGGAGAAGTGACRGCCAAAAAAACACATTTGTCTTTCTTCAGTGTTGAAAATATTGGATAATATAAAGTTTTTCAATGTGTTAAGCATCTCAGATAGAATGGTATGAAACTGTATAGTAGGAATTTCTTGTATTATATTCTCTGATCTTGATTCAAAGGCAGTTCAAAGAGCTACTAGACTACAAAGGCAATTGTTTATGTGCTCTAATTAAAAAGGATAAAACTCAATCTTTGAGATAAACTTTAAAGATAGATCTATCCTTGGGGGGGGCAAGGGGGAAAAGCAATAAAATATAACAACTCCCTTCTAAAAACATAAAGTCTTTAAGCAGTTGAGTAATGAAGAAAATATTTTTAAGATGATAAAAAGAGTAGGTCATGTTATTGTAGGAACGTATTTATACTGAGAGAACTTGCTTTAAAAGTTCATTATAAATTTTTTTTTTTGTATGAGACATTTGCAACATGGGTACAAATCTGACCCATACTGAAGCTTAATACAATGAAATATTCATTCCTAATTTGGATGGAATTTGCATATTTGAAAACTATTCTAGATCGGTCCATTACTACTAAGATCATATTGTGATTTCTTTATTAAGCATGCAGCCTTATTGACTTAAGGCACCAGAGAAAGTGAGTAAGAGTGCAATAGTTTTAGGTCAAAATATTTAATCTGCAATATCAATCAATGCYTGACTTGTTTTGTTAGGAGACCTGTAGCAGTTGCCTGTAGCAGTTGCCTATCGGAGGTGTTACTCCTCGCAGGCAATGCTTAACAGGGATGCACGATCTTTGCAGAATCTGTCACAGAATCTATCAGTCTTAAAGAGAGTCTGTTTGGCATAGATACAGAATTTATGCTACTACAATAAAAAAAAAATACGCCAGTAGAACACATATAATTTGTATAATAGGAGGAAATGATGTCTATGTGGAGGTGCACATCTGAATATATTGCTATTGCTGTACGTTGGAAGGATCTGATCCAAATTTTCCTAAACTCTGTGGAAACTGTCTACAAAACAATTAGACAGAAYGCTAACATGTTATAGAATAAATTACAGTAATATAGAATAAGAAATAAATTATTTTCATCCTCTGACTTCAAATTTTCTCAATAGTTTAACTTTGGTCATTCTAAAACATTACTCARATAAAGTGAGTTTCACCTGTTAAAGTTCATGCAGACATTTAAAAAGTAGTAGTATTACGTTTTTTAAATAGAGTGAAAGTTAGTCATTTGATTCAAACTAAAGCTTTATGCTTAAAAGAATTATAGCTGCCGTTGTTAAYGGAGCAGATGCAGTATTATATATTTTCCTTACGGTCTGATGATTTTCTGTCATCAGGGAGATCTTTAGCACTCTCTTCAGTAATGAGCAAAATTCAGGTGGCAGGGAAATTATAGCTTACTTTTCTCCAGAGGAGATGGTCTTTATTCTCTTGTTTATCTTCCTAATTGTGTGTGCTTTTTCTGTGCTTCATATGTTGTTAATTGCTTTTCTGAGCCTTGTGTTGTCAAATGACTGATTAAAACAGTAAATTTTATCTTCTTTAACTTCTGCTTATAAAAAATGACGTATATTTACAAATATGGGACTAATTTTTCTCTCCTCATCTGCATGGTAGGTTTTTAAGTCTTTGCTTTGATTTCAGTAAGAAATTTGTGCATAATAGAAGAGATAAATAACAACGAAGATCTATTCAATGCAGGCTGAAGAGCTGTCTCCATACTGGTTATACCAGTGTGGATATTTCAGAAAACAGACATAAGSTTCTTCCCATAATTCTATTCAACTTCAGCATCCAGAACCAACAGACACCATGTTCGCTAACGTGGGAGAAGAAATAGTGTGRTACATAGGTAATAATTTAACCCTAGGCCATTAACATTCTACTTTCTGATGAGATCTAGATTTCTTATATGCTGCTTTCACACTGCAGTTCACTAGTTCCTAATTCATCATAGTGACTATGGTATATGGACTAAAAARGGAAGGGATATGTAAACGTGGTTAGGGTATAAGTCACCGTCATCCAATGCTGAACTTGTATATTTGTTCATAGTTTTATACATTTGAAATATGCCTGAGAATATTTTTTTCTTTCTTTTTAGCTTTGGCACATTTCAGCATGTGCACATGGGACTTGAAATGAATCTCAATTTTGTTCATTCCCACAAGGCTTCGAAGTATGGTGTGTTGTCTCTATTCCCCTGTCTCATCCCACTGAAGATACCTGCTACGATCGGGCAGAGATCGGCAAAAACCAGTTTGCCCAACTATTTCATGGAAACTGGTGAGTAACTCAAGTTTTCGGCATTGCCTCTGATGTGTCACAGAGAGGCGGTTAGTTTCCAAAGCTCAGTTACTGCCCCGTTCTTCCATTGCCTGAGGGAGATTGAAAACAGATTATGAATTTCATAGTCACGTGCTTTCTAAGTATATTTGACCACATTCTTGAGCTGATGTGAAAAGAAGGTAGTGCTATTTCTTTTATATCTCTGGAAGATAGCTTCCTCTATCCACACYGGCAGAGTGTGGAAAGAAGATTTTTCCTTCTTAAATTTTAGCCTACTCTCTACATTTGTGTATACATCATGGACATCTTAAAAGCTGAGGAAAAAACATCTTTGGGGTTATTTGTTAAAGCAAGTTTGAAATAATCAGGCCAGTAATGTTTGTCAAGTGTTTAACAAGCTGTAGTAAGGCCGTTTTTTTCAACAATTAGTTTGGTAATTAAAGTCAGTTTTACATAAGATTGTATTGTCATGTTGGTAATGTTTGCGCTATGCTATTCTTTATTGAGGCTGCTTGTGAATGTCAAATGGGAACCCCCTGAACAAGTGAAAAAAAATAAAATGATTACATCTTACTCTCTATCATATTTACTTTTTTATCTTTTAGGAGTTAGTCCATCTCTTACCTGTAACTTTAATGGAAGACTCAAGATTTCACAGATGTTACTCATAATCAAGAATGTTTATTTCTGAAATAATGTTCATAAAACAATCCTTTGAAATATGTCCAAAAAATAAACTGTGTAACTAGAATTTGGAGCATGGCTTTTCCATTTGCATAAAACAAAAACAGAAATCATATTCATGAAACACTTACGTACTTTGTGCGTATTCCCAAAATAAAAATGAGAGCAATACAACTGACAGTTAAATTCTTAGTGTTGCATTTTTAATAYAGAATATCTCAGAGATGTCATAAAAATAAAGTACAGTAATACCAGTTATTATTTACAGTATAGTCATGTTTTACTTTTTAAAAATGATTTATTTTATCTGAAACTCAAATAATACTTTCTAGGATTACATCACATTAGTTGTTGACATGGGACCAGTGTCAAACAGAGGGGTCATTTTGTAATTAAAATGACGTTTGCATCATATGTTAAGACMTTCAGGTTGTTTAAGCCACAATTTTGCAAATTTACATTCTTGTCTTTAATACTGTGAATAGGATAATTACCCTCAAATTTCAAATGTACCTATCATTTGTAATGAACTCATTTCGCCCTGAATATAAGTTCTTTCCTATTCACTTACTTTAAGCAAACAATTCTCTAACTCAACTCTAGTCTGACTTCTATGCTCAAGCTCCTCTTCTACCTTTGCAGGAATCAAACATATCTTAAATAGTTGTTGTTAGATAAAACTCATTACCATTTCTGATGTCTCTTTCTGTTATGGTATGAAAGAATCAAAATTTACTGAAAACCAGCATCAGTTTAATCCAAATCCTGGGGACCATGTCTATTTTATTTAATTTACTTARACAGCTGTAAAGTATAAAACTGAGGTCTGTCACAAAGTACAATCTGTAATGWTGACAGAAGAGAGGTTTCTCTAACATATGGTTAAGGCTCATCATTAGGGGAATAAAATGTTCACTACTGACTAGAATGCTACAGATTTTTTATCGTTCATAACTGTTTATTTTTTTCTACCCTTGTCTTACCCCAACCTTTGTTGTATGATCACCTTGTACTTTTTCTGAGGTGATTATAACATGCCAAAAAGTAAACCTACTGTACAGTATCTTGGCTAAAAGTCAGCTTCTTGAGCCAAGAGTTTCTCAGTTCCAAGATATATCAGATCCATCAGAGCATCTCGTCCTTGGCTCTCTTAAAAGTTTCAGAGGTGATTTATATCAGTTCTGACTCTTCTGGAGACGATTACAGGCTGATAAACTTGCAGACTTGAAGACTCTAATTCTGCTGTTGTTGAGCATATTAATATAAGAATGACTTGTACTTCTGGAGCATTTCCTTATGAACATATTGCTAACACTATAAAACAACCTCAGTTAGAATAAGCAGAAAAGCATCATGGCCTTCTGATTAGGTCTATGACAGACATTTTATTACTGAAGTCTCACATTACCTCTCCTCCTGTTCTCCTCCTCAGCTGCTTGTTGTTAGATATTGTTCTAACAACAATAATTCTTGCTTGTTGCTGGAATTCTGCAGAGAACAGACAATTCCTGATTTCAAATTTAACTTCATTCTGAGGAATAGTGAATACTGAAATTGTGAAATTATCTATGGAACAACTTCATATGTAATATTATTGCAATACTTGATAGCTATTTTTTTCTCTATTTTGTTAGATACAAAATTTTCAGTCTTTTTATTGCTTTAATATAATCTTTAGATATCATATAAATACAATTTTTATATCAAAGCTATAAAAAGACTGAAATCCTTACTGTTGCTGGAATTTTTATCCAAATATTGGAGCAAGTTTCCAAAAAGTGTCCCAAAATTGTAAGGTATTACAATTATGGAAAATTTTAATTTTCATCCCCCAAAAAGATAATCTGCATTTTTTTTCAGTCAGTCCATTAATGACTTTTTTAAAAAATATTTGTTTATATATTCCTGTATGATTCTGAGAAATACTTTGAATTTGGCAAGTACTTAAAGCAAAATTATCTGAAGCAACTAGATCATTGAATCATTTAGGACTTTATTGTCCATTATTTMGAAGGACTTCATTGATATTTTTTAATTTTTTCATATTTAATGATCAGATATTAAACCATTTTCTGTAATGTATATATGTATGTATAGACATTAACACACACATGTATGCCTATATATACACACATATATATCTCTTCTGTTGAATATTCTATATATTTAATTCTAATGYTTCATCAACCTACTTAACAAAATTGCCTTTGATATATGGTTGTATCTCACTGGTGGCATAGGTTGGCCAGATAAGCCTTTGAAATGCAGAAGAAAGTCTTTTTAACAAACTACTTAAAAGCAATCCCAATTTTACACCAGAGGACTTTTTTCTTTTTGTTCTTAGACTAAACTGTTAATAAGATTTCGGGTGGTCTAAAAGCATTCTGGTCACCACTTTCAGTAAATTATTTTCACCTCAGAATCAATAGTGAGGGAATACAGGAAAGTCAGAAACCCTTCTGCACAAATTAAATTATGATATTGTTGTCTAAAGTAGCTGTGTGCTTGTCAGATAGAGATGCTCCAAAGTGGCCTTATTTTTCAGAAACTAGTGGCTGCCAGATCAGTATTTCATAAATACCTCAGATTTTACTTTTTTCCATTTATTTCTCTCTTTTTTTCTTTTCTCTTTCTCTCTTCCTTACTGACTGCTTGCCATATTGTGTGCTCTTTATTTTTAAAGACTCTTTGGCAGTAATTCACTGTTAGCGGATTCCATTATTTTCCCTAAGTAGATATAACCTGAGTCTACCAATTTTCACATGTTCATATTTTCCATATAAAACCATATCTGAGGAGCCACAAAAAGGTTATTTTAACTTCCCTAAATATTCTCCAACGTTCYTGAAAATGTTTTTGTAGTGAGTGCCATTGAACATAAGGCATTTCATATGAAAAGGTATTTTGTATGAAGGTTTTCATATGAACCATATAGATTCACTTTTTCCATTGAAAGTTTATTTTACATTATATTTTTGTCCTTCTTGACATATCTGCCTTGTTAAGCTCTCTGCTAAGTTTTATATTCACTCTCCTGAAATTTTAAAAGAAAAAAGGACATTGATTATGAATCCTCTAKGCAGTATTATCATTCCTGTTTGTCCTGATCCACTGAAATGTTAATGTCAGATAAACATCACTTGTTTAGCACTCATGTATAAGTGGCTTTTCTTATCTATTTCAAAAATGGAAGATAGCTATGAAGATACTTTGGTAACCATCCATTCCCACCTTTGGAGAAAGATGGGAGATAAAGCTCTCTCTGACATTTGCAGTGTTCACCAAAGAACATAACATCCAGAAGAATTCATCAGGTGGCATGTTCCAGGGTATGTTTGTTTGGTTTTTTTTCTATTTTTCTCCATTCTTTTTCCATATCTGAATAATATGTTTCCATTATACCATTTTGAAAACATTCTTTGCTAGAATCAATGCTTCTTTCTATGATAATAAAATAATTACATGTTACCTGTCTAACTAACAGTAATTTCCTCCTCCTTTAAACCCATTTCACGTGGTGGAGACCTGCAGTGAGCCCTGTCACCTCATATGTGACTGAAGGCTTTCTCCAGACTAACATTATGCCTTTGCACCAGGCAGGTTTACAACTCCTGGGACAACTGATGACCTTATGGTCAAAAATAACAGGCAGGCATTTGTCCTCTTTATAGTGTTGTTTATTTCCAGAATAAACTATCTATCACAGACTAGAGAAATGTGTTTTAATTCCCATCTTTGAGAACACTAGTGCTAGCAAGACTTATGCCACTCCTTGTCCAAACAGTCAGAAAAAGAACCTGCCTCCTCAAATCAGTAGAGCAATCGCTCATAGGGAAAGGTGGGAGATGGTGCAAGCTCTTGAGGAGCCAAGGGATTTCTTTTTTTCCTTTCGCAGACAAAATCTCTCTTCTTCTGCAGAGAAATGGTAACAATTTATTACCACAGCTACTTTTTCCACTAATTTTTTAACCCATTTTAACTTGTTTTAAATGACTATAAGCCTCATATCTTGCCTTTGCTTACTTTAACTATCATTTCAGCTTGGTATTACTCACTCTTTGCTAGTATTATTTGCACTATTCTGTTTTACTGAACTTTGTGATTGCCTGGCTGTCCTTCCATGTCCTCAGATGGAAGTTGCTTCCTACTTACTGCTCGAGTTATTTTTCACAAGCATTCTGTAAGCTTACCCCAAAAGGCCATCTATGAGACTGCAGTTCATCCTCACTGAAACACGTTAGACAGTAGTTCAATACCTGCAGGTCCACGGGTAGGCTCTAAGAAGATGGCAACTTTTAGCACAGATGATTTTAGTTAGGGCTTTAAGCTTCTTAATCAGAAGATGAAGTGTAATCAAAATGTAAAGCAAGAAGGAAAATATTCATAAATGAATATATGAAGTTATCTTTGGAGATTAGTGTCAGTTGCAAGAAGGAGCTAGATTTTTGTTCACAGCCATTATCAAAGTACTTATCTGCCTTGCTTAATGTTACTTATAATTTCCTTGAAGCAGAGATGACTTATTCCTACAAATATCTACAATTTGGGAGTTGATGAGATGTTACTCTGATCTGGAGTCTATTGATGTCAGTATAATACCACAGATTAATGTATAATAATTGGATAAATACTTAATAGATATCATCACCATGAGAAAAACCTTTCCTCTCTTGAATGTTACAATTATCTGGTGAGTAGCTGTTACCTACTTTACGTACAGTGTTAAAAACTAGAATATTTTTTTCTCTTACTTTGAGTCTTGTATGATAATAAAGTAATCTGCTTTGGTAGAGTCTCTATTCTCTTGCCCTTCTTTAGCCTGATTTCTATGTTAWTATGTTTGGCTCTGGTAAAGAAGTTCTTCCTGAGATATTGCAAGGAAATTCATGAACTCTTCCTCTACAAATCGAATATCAAAGTGAACTGTATGTGAACTGTAAGCGAACAATTTAAGGTTCATTCCTCACTTCTGTGTTCCTTGGGGAAAGAATCATAGAATCATAGACTCAGTGAGATTGGAAGCATCTGGAGAGCATCTAGTCCAACCCCCYTGCTTAGCAGGGTCACCTASAGCATGTCAGACAGGGTTGCATCCAGGCGGGCCTTGAAGATCTCCAGAGAAGGAGACTCCACAACCTCTCTGGRCAACCTGTGCCAGTGCTCYGTCACTCTCACAGGGAAGAAATYCCCCCTCACGKTCAGGCRGAACTTCCTGTGCTTCAGTTTCTGCCCATTGCCTCTTGTCCTGTCACACGGACTGAAAAGATTTTGTCCTCGTCCTCTTGACACCCTCCCTTCAGGTACTCGTACACATTGATAAGATCCCCCCTCAGTCTTCTCTTCCCCAGGCTGAAGAGGCCCAGCTCTTGTGAATTTAAATAAATGATAAAAATACAGAAAGATTGCAAAGTATGACTAAAAAAGGTTATAACCAAAGAGATATGTACCTGATTTGAGAATTGTATCATGTGTAACAAGGTGCAAGACCTGAGTGAAGTTTTTTCTGTGATTGGGCCATTCATAGACATTCTCTGCCATGTGGATTCTCAGATACACATTCATGCAATATCTCTGAAATGTTTTGTATGATTCTGCCAAACTGTGCTGAATTTTTTAAATAGGGTCAAAAGTTACCTGGTGAGACTAATAAACAAATAGTGCCTTACATAAGTCTCATCATTGGTGGATATTGGTGGATAGGACTTCTAATTCTTTATCTGCCTCTTTTTTTGCCTCTCTCCTTTCCTTTCTGTGAGGAAATAAGACTAAGTTTGCATTTCCACAGTTCTGATAAGAGGAGAGCATTACTTTAACTGAATATCGCTGCAAGACATTCAGAGTGTCTGAACATTCGTCTCAGAACCTCGAAGACTTCCAAAAGTCTTCAGTCGTCAGCTGAATAACGGTCAGGAGAAACCTAATATAAAGACTGCCTATTTAAGTGAAGAATTGGCTGGTCTATAAGATATAAGATGGATCAGGAAAAGAGAGAAGAGACAATATATTTGTGCAGAGTTGTAGAATGCAAAGAATACTACATGTTGTCTCAAATCCACACAATATCTCTGAATTCAAAGTTTCTAATTTCAGCAGAAATATATTCTAATCTATACAATCAAACAACCACCTTTTGTCTACCTATTGAAGAACACGGCAATGACTCAAAAGCTTAAATAATTCCAGAGAAGATCAGCTATAACTTAATATCATTAAACTGGTTTAAGATCTATCTATTTATTACTAAGAAGCTAGATCATCCTGTTTTGTATGCTATAATTTTCTCTTTACCTATCATTCAGTCTTACTTCCTTTTCCCTAGAGCAACATATGAGCTGCAAAACAGAATAGTGGTAAAGAACTTTGTGTCTAGGGAACACACAAGCAGTACATTATTGTATTATTAATACAATAGTAAACTTACTGAAATAGTTAATACTAACTGAAATGGCAGCGTCATAGCTAAGATTGAAGTATGGGAGCAGAATTCAGGAGGGATCTAGCCTGATTTCCAGAATGCGAGGCACTCAAGAATTAATTTTTTTTTTTTTGTCTGCTACAAAACAAACGTGTCTCAGCAGCTAGCATGCGTTATGCATACACACTGAAGATTATATAATTACACACTTGGTGTTTTACCTCTGTATAATTTATTCTGAATGAAAAGTACTCCATCCTAGAGGATGTTCTGAGAGAGAAAAAGGGCCTGGTTTCACTGGAGTGGGATACAACAGGAACAGAGCTAAAGTTTAGGACAAGACATGTGAAAAGGAGAGAGAAAAGGAGGATGTTGCGACATCATATTGTGTTACAAACTCCAGTTTGGATATAGCTGAAACATGTTGGAGAAACGTCAAAGAAAATGGTCTCATTCTAGTCAATGTTCCCAGCTTTCCTAGCATGTGACAGTTTACAGCTCCCAATCTTTCCTGAAGGTATGGCACACACAGCCTTAATTTACTGAAGAAACGTAAAGGTCTCTAAACTTTCTAAGAAAACAAATCACATGTATTTCTAAGGACAAAAAACTTGAGGGTATATGAAGAACTGTGTTTTTGAAGGAYTTGTGGCAATGACAAGACAATGACATCATTTTTAGACCGCTTGAGTTCTGATTCTCAACAGCGACAAAATAAAAGTGATATATGGGTGGTTATTTCTACAGTAGTGTTGAGTTTTCAGTAGTTTTCTAAACCCTTTCACTTTCAATTACAATATCTTTGGGGTACCCAATTAAGTGTGGGGTTTTTGTTTTTGTTTTGTTTTGTTTTGTTTTGCTTTGCTTTTAATTTGGGATAACTAATGTTTGCTTTCCTCTGTATAAGATTCATCCTCAGCCCCTGAACCTTAAAGGCTTATTTGAGTCACAAAAAATAGTTCAGTGCTTTCCAACATATACAATTACAGAATCACAGGGTTGGAAGGGACACTGGAAGCTCATTTAATCTATCCTTCTGCCTCAACACAGGATCATCTTAGGTYGTGGAGACAGATGTTTGTGTAATTGCCAAAAATAAAGACCAGCAATTTACTCCAGCTGTCCTGCAGTCTTTTGCAATGCTTCACTATCCTCACCATAAGAAAGTTTTTCCTCATGACTAGGCTGACTATAGGGCTGGTGAGGCAGCACAAATTAGAGTTAAACACCCAGTTCTTACTGAATGTCACATCTATCCGATTTCTACATACATATCATACTTGCCTTTAAATTCTATCTATATTTATAATTACAATGATATTTTCTGTATATTCATATTTTAATAAGGTTTAAAAAAATAAATTTGCTTTTCTCCCTCAATAAAAACATATTTAGGTTGATTAATCACATCTAGAATATTTAGAGTTGCCCCAAATAAGTGTGAAAATGTCTATTAGACAGCATTAGACAGCAAAGTATCAGATATGATTTTCAGTAGGACTTCCGATAGAAACAGGACCAAGGAATGGTTTCCCTTCATGATACTTAGAACCTAAAACAGACATTTAGTTGTTATGGTGCACTAAACAGTCTTTGGGTAACAATCTGAAAATGCAGAGTTGTCAAATTAATTGCGAGAGGCCTCCTGACTACAAGATTACAGCAAAATAATCATGAGGCATAACAGAGACTCACACGGGAGAAGGATGCTATGCTAATTAGCTGTGCTTTTCCACAGACTATTTTTATTATGAATCCATATTTACACCCTGTTGTGCTGCTGCCTCTCAATAGGCTGACCCATCCACCCTTATCATCTAATACAGAGCTTTTTGCTACCATATTATGCATGCAGAAGCAGCATAAGATCTCAGCATCAAATATTAGACCATTTTTTTCAGTATATTATTTTCCTTATCTTCACCATTCAAACTACCTGAAGTTATAATTACCCCATCTAAATGGTTTGTAATGCAGAAGATTTTGTTATGTATATAAAATCATAATTAAAGTTCATTATTGATTGCCATTCTATCTATATGGATTGGCTTTGCTTACTTTTCCACTCTGGATGCTAACGACTCCAGCAATCATTTATGTTCTATATCAAATGATCCTACAGAGCTTCCTACTATATGTTTGATTTTCCTATGACTTTTGTTTCAGTTGTGCCCTATTTTAGCCCATGTAATTCATTTATATTATTGTACTTTTCTAAAGTACAGTAGTCCTATAAAGATGCACTTTCTGTGCATTACAACAGAATCCTTGTCCTAAAGATGCTAAAAGTCATCCCAATCTCATTGACAYGTAATATAACTAAGTTCCACATCTTGCTACCAAAAAACATATAATTACTAACATTTTTTTTCTAATTCTTAAATCACTTTTAAAAAATTAAAATACTAATGCATTCATATTACTTCATATGCTTTTAAGAATAATTTTTGTAGAATTCTGAGGTTTTACATGTATCATTTTCCTTATACAACAAGAATGATTGCTGGCTCAGAAAAAAGTCCATCATCTCATCCTTCACATTACCTGGTTATGTAAGTGGATGTCTAGGAGAAAATATAAAACAAGTAGACCCTACAATAACACTTTTACCAATTATTTTCCCTGTTTCTGCTGAGTTTGTAGCTCAACTTTTTCCTGATTAAAAAGGGTAAAGTCACTGACATTTTAACATATGCCCTTGRCGTGGGGTCTCTTTCATGAACTTGTCTAGTCTCCTCTTGAAAGTATGCAAGCTTTTAACATCCACAATATCATTCACCAAGGAGTTTCACAGCTCATCTACACATTTTGAAAAGAATCATCTCTTCCTCTTTGTTTAAAAGAAAAAAAAAAGTCTCCAGTTCTTTTTTGGGAAGAGATAGAGAGCAGTTGTCTTCTATTAAACCTCTAAATGTCATTGACAGTTTCTAAGGCATGTGACTGATCTCCCCTTCTTCAGAGAAGAGTCCTAGTTTACTTAGTTTGTCCTCAAACAGGAAGTTATTCTGCAAAGTTTCTGAGAAGGGGAACCAGACCTGCACAGACTGCATGACAGGACACAAGCTGAGGCACCAAGGAGGTACACATGTGTAATAACATTTTTTGTTTAGTTCTCTATCCCAGTCTCAGTAATTCCTAACATGCTACTTACTTCATCTTCACTCAGGATCGGTCTGATGTTTTCTTAAAAGTATCTACTACAGCTTCAAGAACCTGTTCCCAGGTCCTAAGTTAAGGACATTTTTTGTGTGTGTTCATTTTTTTGTTCATCTAAAGCAAATTCCACCTGCAGCAGGTCATGCTCAGCTACCCAGTTCTTCACGGACAAGCACAGTCACCGCTTGTATAAACTAAAATAATTAGCAAAATTTATCACTTCATTCTTGTGTATAATTTGTGAATATATGGAACAACACTGGTCCCAGTACAGATCTCTGACATACTTTAGGGGTGACATTCCTCCACCGTGGAAAATGACTAATCTATAATCAGTCACTTTTCTATCTTCTACCCAGAGTTTTCATCCATTCAAAGACCTTCACTGTTGCCTAATGGTTACTTAATTTATTTTGGTGCTGTTAGTATGGGATCTTGTTGAATGTCTTCTKGAAATTCCAGTAGATTTTAACAGCTCTCTATTGAATACACTAAAATTACTTCTTGTTAAATATCTTAGGCCTTTGATTAATTTTCTTTTTTACAATTTAACCTCTTTTATAAGTATACTGAAGCCAAACAGATGGCTTTAAAGGGACAAACTTATGATGCCATCTTGTACTAGAGTGTATGTGCCAAAATATTTGAAAAAATAGGATTAACTTGTGTTACAGCAGACTGTTACAAGTGTACTATTGCTGAAACTAAAAAAAAAAAAAAAAAAGAGAGAGAGAGAGAGAAATAAAATTAGGAATATGTCTAATAATTTATTAGAATCATGTTTCCAAAATTTAGCTTGTATGAATGACAGCTCTGTTAAATTATTATTTTGTAAGAAAGATATAAAAAAATAGAACTTAAAAAAGATAGATCTTATTRCTTGTGAGATATTAGGTACTTTACTGGATAAAAATGGCAAATCCCTGTTAATATCACTTTTTATGTGCCTCAATTTTCTTTTTATAAATTCAGTATTTATTTCTTCTTTGTTCTCCTCTTTCTAATATATTTAACTTGTAAGCCRTTCAGGATGAAGATTATAACTTTTCTTGTTCAAATCTGATCTAAGTATGGCCTTAAGCTTTCTAGCTTCTAATATAATACAAATTAATATTAGTCAAGGAGGAATCATCACTGAATGTATTTTGGTATATGAAAAACAGCCATAACTATAGAATTGGAGATAATTCATTGGAAATTAGTGATTCTGTTAGAATTTAGGAGTCACATTAGATAAGTAACTCAACAAGAATGCTCATTAGTGCTAAGGGGAAAAATATTAGAGTTGTATTCCATAAACGGTACAGTAATTAATAGAAAATATCAAACATCTGAAAAAAATCTACAGTTTCTCTTTTAAAACAGGCTAAATAACCTATTTAAAATAGGCTAAAAGAGTCAYGCCCTGAAAGTGCCTGTTTATCTACAAAGGGAGTCTGACTATCTCAGTTGTAGATGTCTGTGGAGTGAATATCTMAGTTATGTTCGACAAATCCCTCTGCAGGGCTTCCCTTGCCACTGTATGGCATTAGTGATACACACGCGGTTCGCGTGTCCACATTCTGAAAAAATGCTGTAAAATTGGATAAGCTATAGGAAAACTTTGAAGAGCTGAGAAAAATGCCTTCAGGAATTGTGTGCTGTGATAAGTTACAAAGAGAAGGTTGTAGATAAGGCATGGCCTAAATTGCTTGAGATGTGCTTTAATCAGTGCTRCTGCTGGGAGGAAACCAAGGACTGACCAGCAAATATAGGGGTTAGWTGAGACAATCTAAGGGATCCTGCTGACCTCATACCCTAAGTGTCTATCAAGGTAATATGGAGAACAAGCAGCAAAATACAATAATACAACTTTTATATGAAAATGTTTTGATTTTTTTTCCCTGAGAGCAGGCAGTATCCTCAAATGAAACACTTATGAAATTAGTTTCACTTGGCAGTAACTACTTCAGATTGATAATAAAAGATACCAAGGTAAAGATTTTTTTAATCTTCAGAAATTAAGGCAAGAAAAAAGTTCACTTCTATGCATAGTAAYTATCTCTATCAAAAAATGCCTAACTATTGATTTTATACATTCTCTGGGAAAGTGTCCTAGAGGACACGTACATTCCACAGAAAAAGCAAATAAATTCTTACAAATAATTTTTGTAAGCTATTTTATTTTACCAAGTCTTAGACAGTATATTTATGATGTTATATTGAAGTATGATTACAAAGGGAAACTGTGCTTGAATGAAATGATGCATTTTTGGTTCTGAATCTACCTTTCAAACATGTCTTCACTAGTTCATCATTCATATAACTATGCTGTTGCAGTCAGTTTGTGCAAGCCTACTTAGAAAGGCCCTACCAGAGAAAGACATTAAACTGRGAATGTTTCGCTTATAATTCCTGCAGCTTAACTACTGCACAAACTCCATCTCTAGCAGCTTTACATGGAGGAAAAGGAAAACATAAATTAATCATGACACTGTACCCTTACATTACAMACTTAAAGGGTGAGAATAAAACATTTACTTTTCCTCTGTCTCCTGCAAAGTGAAAAAATGTAAAAAAAATATGTTAGTAGGGATACAAATTGTTTAAATGTCAAACTGAAAGAAAAAGCAAAGTCTTCTGCTCTAGACAGTAACTACCAGTAAAGAAAAATATTTCCACTAAACTGGGAGGAAACATAACAGGAAAATATAGTAAGAAGAAATATTATATATTTCCTTGATGAAATCTAAGTCATTGACGAAGCCTGACAACAAGATTTGAAAACAGAAACTTAAAAAATGTTCTTATACTAATTGAAGTAAATACAATATTTTGTTTAAAAATTGAGGATACTAACTAAATGAAGTAGCAGATGGAAAACAAGCAAATAAATAAACAGAAATGCAATAAAAATTTTAATATTTGGAGCCATATAAAACAGTGAAAAGTCATGCAGAGAACATAATTAAATGCAGTATAAATAAAATCTTAGTTTAATAAGGGAAATGGAGAGAATTAGATAAGAAAACAACAGTTTGGTGTTGTGAGAAGGTATTTTCTTCTCACTAGAAGAAATAGAACAAAGAGTACAGCCAACATGAAGAAAAATGTTCCAGTTTCAGCAACAGCGAGAATCRCCAAAAGCTTTACAGACTATCTTTTAAATAAAGTGCAAAGATGGAGCAAGATAAAAAGACCCCACATCAATGACAACTGAAGGGTAACAAAAGAGAAAAGAGTGAAAATATTTTTAGAAATAGATTCTATGTGAAAGACAGTTTGTGCTTTTAAGCTGAGTCCTGAGTCATCCCGAAAGATTATATGATGCAGATATATACCTCCAAGACCAAAATCTTTATCATTGTGGAATGAGGAGGTAGCAACTTTACTCTGGGCCAATACTAGGAGAAATTACCACACGCCACCATCACCACCRTCACCATCACTGTCACCATCACCATCACCACCTTCCCTCCTCCTAAGCTCAGGTGTGCTCAATAAACAGGTTGGAAGATTGTCTGGAGCCAAGATCCTCCTGACTCCTGATCCCTCCCTCCATGTTACCAACTCTGAGAAAAGAGTAAGTAAATGCACAGCTGGAGCCACTCCTGGACACTTTGGGGGCAGAGGCAGCAGACCTGCACTCCAGTCTGGAGTGGATTCAGCTTGGYCAGGTCTAGCCATCTGCCTGTCAAGCAGAAGATGTCAGTAAGTCATCCAGGTTCCTTTGTATCTGTGGGAAGCAATTGTCCCTCTACAAGGAGGTTTATCTCCTCCTAGTATGTCCAGGTTTGGTGGCTATCTCACTCCACTGACTATTTGGACAGTCTCAATGCCTAGCGTAGAGAAGATTCTGCTTAGGTAGTCAAAATGAGATAAAATGGAAACTCCTTCCTCTCCTAAGACACCAGGTGAATGAAAAGGAATCCTTTACTGAGTAAGCTTAATGTTAGAAGCTAGTTTTCAGGACATACTGCAGTTATCTCAAGAGTAGTTTGTTTTCAGGTTCTTTCTTTGCTTGGTATCCATACACATTAATTATAAAAGCAAAAATTCCTTACTTGAGGGTGGTCAGTACCCCTTGTACTAAAGTGAGCTAAAGTGTGAGCTAAATCATTCCCTGGGTGTAAGGGAGAAGTGGATGGGGCAAGTACATGCTGGGGCCAAGTCCTTGCATCCAATATTCGCATCCAGTTTGTGCCCTCAGAGCAAATGATAAATATAATTAAAACAACTGAGAATGCAAACCAAATTTTATCCTTCTGATTTCCTAACACTCACCCTCAGGGCGAAAAAGAAAAAAAGAAGACCAAGAATGAAATCACCACTTGCCTCTTAATATGTACTTTAGGAGGAGGCTGAACGGCACAAGAGCCCAAGCAGAAGGCCCGCTCTCTGCACTGTCCTTTTGGGCAAGGTGGACACCAGCTGAGGAGCCTTCCTGACTCTCCAGAGGAATGGCAGCCTCTCAGACCAGCCAGTCCCAGGACACTGCACACCTTTAAAAGTAAAGAGTGTGTACATCACCTTGTATCAAGTCTGCAGGCGCTGAGAAATGCCAGACATTCCCAGAAACGTGCACCATGTCAGCTAGCAGGCTGCCAAATTCTGCACTACCTGAGTGAATTTCTGAGAAGACTTAAAGGACAGTCACATACAGCTTGTATTACAGAAGTCTAATATAGAGGTGACTGAAACAATGATCTTTATTACAATAGGTATTTATTCTTCTTAAACTGAAACTTTATGGATACTTACACAAATACATGTTTCAACCTTTTAAAGAGACACATATTAGTGGTGAAGTGCTGGAAATACTTCATGGCAAAACGTTTTACTGGACCACAGAAGCCTGTTACTGGAAAAAAAATTCTTAAACTTTTTGTCATCCAGTATCCCAGGATTCAAAATCTGGTTATTCAATTTAATCATATTTGAAGGAAAATATAGTCTTAAATATGTAAATGTACATACTTTTGTCTTTATTAAAATGAAAAGGTTGAAAAAAAAMCCCACAAATATAATTCTACACATCCTCCACTCATCTTAGTTGGATGAGTTAGCTTTAAAGATTAATTTAAATGCCAACATTGTTAACTATTTCACAGCTGGCTGTCATCTCACCGCTATCCATCAAATGTAGATAAATATACCTGTCATGCTATGATGTTTTATTAATTTGAAAGAACCTTTTGCACGAATATTGCAGCAGATTTATTTAGAATATGCAAATCACAATATAGTTTATTGTACATTCTTTCAATCACTTGGGTAGTTGGAATTCTACTACTCTGACAAATTAGAGTAAAATGGTGCTTATGTAGCTGACAGCTGAAAAAAATTAAATTCCTAGAGAGCAACTTACTTGATGTAGGAATCTGTTTTTGCAGAACAAGGTCAGCAGCTTTAGGTTTAGATGGTGAAAAGTGATGAGATGAACTATGTAAATGAAAAATGTCTGTAAACATTAAGAAAGTTAATCAAGATATAGTTTATTATTATTAAATCAAGATTTAGTTTATTACTAAATTCTATTAAATAAAATTAAAATTGATCATTTGTACTGGCTTATTCAAAGAAAATTGTTTTTAGAGATAACAGTGCCAGTGCTGGTTTTTAAACCATAATTTTGTGGAGATAACTGCTTACTGAGACGTCCAAAATTTGTCATATTTTCATTGTGGAGACATTTCTTTGTAAAAAGATGTTGTAAACAGTAATTTTTAGAAACTCCAATTTTTTGTCTTTGTACTTTAAAGAATTTCTTTGTATTACAGGTGAAGACTGAAGAAAGGAGGTTGATGTCCTGATATTTGGAAACAAAAGAGGGAGGATATGAGCAATTATCTACAACTCATTTCCGCCATTTAGAAAAACAAAGTTCATCACACTTTCAAAAGCAAATGTTTTCATTTACTGTCTTTTGTAGGGAAAAAAGAATTTTTCCTTTTAATCTTGAGTTAAAGAGTGTCTCTTCTGAAATTTTGATATCTTGAGAGAAGAAAGAAGACTGTCAGGCTCCCTTAGTCACAGACATATTTACTCTTTACTTTCTGTCTTTAATCTTGAGTGTCACCGTCAAGAACTGTGTCCCTCTTCACACTCCAGGAACGTTACACTCAACATATTTTCTCTAATGCTGATGATTGATATTCACAGAAAGTTTCATTGCTTTCCCACATCTTGCAACACTGTGAGGAAGTAATGAAAGGTAACTTACTTTCTTATAGCTTCCCACTCTTTAGTATTTTAAGAGCCCAACCACTTTTCATGTTGTCATTTTTTTACACTATTCCATCATATGTGGAAGACAGTCCATGAGAATTTGGTAGTTAAAAGTCCAATAACAAAAGAAGGATAACAAGGATGTTATTCTCTCAAAATGTGCAATGGCTATTGTGACTATTATTTATGTGTCAAACAAAAAAAAATAAAAAGCTCAGATTCAAAACCAGATTATAATATTCTTTTACCTAATTATTGTGACTATGTATTCTGGACACTGTTATCCTTCCAATCTTCTGCTACATATCCTCTATCTAATTGCTAGGTTTATGATCACACAAAATACCTGAGATTCTCTTCCACTTGGAGCCAAACTAATCTGATCATTTGCTAGACTGAGAAAGGACAGTTCTGTTCTCTCACTTCTCCTTGTGTTGTGCTCTGTCCCTCTGCCTTTACTCACAGCCATCCTTTGTGTCAACATCTACTCCTCTCGTCATCCTTCTACATCTAACCAAGTAGAAATCTAACTTGTTTCTTTCAATGAATGAGCTAACTCAGATCTTTGAGGAGTCCAATAAGACCAGACCATTTTCCCAAAGGAGGTCATCCTCCATTTTCTCCAATTATGGCAAATTATTCTATTCTGTCCAGTTTATAAAACCATATCTTTACTCATAGTACTTTCCCTTGATCGAGGAGGATCTGATTAGAGATCATGTAGACAAATTTGACACCTACAAATCCGTGCGCCCCAATGAGATGTACCCATGAGTGCTGAAGGAGCTGGTAGATGTTATTGCTAGGACATTCTTCACCATCTTTGAAAGATCATGGAGAATATGAGAGGTAACTGAGGACTGGAAGAAAGCCAGTGTCACTCCTCTCTTCAAGAAGGGCAAGAAGGAGGACCCAGGCAACTCTAGGCCAGTCAGCCTCACCTCTGTCCCTGGAAAAGGTGATGGAACAGCTCATTCTGGATGTCATCTCTAGACATATGGAGGAAAAGAAGGTGATCAGGGGTAGCCAGCATGGATTCACCAAGGGGAAATCCTGCTTAACCAATCTGATAGCCTTCTATGATGGAATGACTGTCTGAGTAGATGTGGGGAGAGCAGTGGACGTTGTGTATCTTGACTTCAGGAAGGCTTATGACACTGTCTCCCATAACAATCTCCTGGATAAGCTCAGGAAGTGTGTGTTAGACAAGTGGACAGTGAGGTGGATTGAGAACTGGCTGAAAGGCAGAGAAGCTTGTGATCAGCATGGCAGAGACTAGTTGGAGGTTTGTAAATAGCAGTTTCCCCTAGGCAGTGGGTGGGTCCAATCTTGTTCAACTTTTTCATCAATGACCTGGATGAGGGGACAGAGTGCCTCCTCAGCAAGTTTGCYGATGATCCCAAGCTGGGAGGAGTGGCTGACACACCTGAGGGCTGTGCTGCCATTCGGAGAGACCTGGACGGGCTGGAGAGTTTGACAGAGAGGAACCTCCAGAGGTTCAACAAGGGTAAGTGCAGGTCCTGCACTTTGGGAAGAATAACCCTAGGCACCAGTACAGGCTGGGTGCTGACCTGCTGGAAAGCAGCTCTGCAGAGAAGGACCTGAGAGTTCTGGTGGACAGCAATTTAACCATGAGTCAGCTATGTGCCCTGTGGCCAGAAAGGTCAATGGTCTCCTGGGGTGCATTGGGAAGAGTGTTGCCAGCAGGTCGAGGGAGGTGATCCTGCCCCTCTACTCAGCCCTGGGGAGGCCTCATCTSSARTACTGTGTCCATTTCTGGGCTCCCCAGTACAAGAGAGACGTGGAGCTACTGGAGAGAGTCCAGCCTAGGGCTATGAAGATGATCAGAGGGCTGGAGCACCTGCCCTATGAGGAATGGCTGCGAGAGCTGGGCCTGTTTAGCCTGGGGAAGAGGAGACTGAGAGGGGATCTTATCATTGTCTACAAATACCTGAAGGATGAGAGGATGGGGCTGGACCCTTTTCAGTTATGCCCAGGGAAAGGACAGGAGTCAACAGGCACGACCTGAACCACAGGAAGTTCCACCTGAACATGAGAAAGAACTGTGAGAGTGAGAGTGTATATGACACGGAACGCACAAATCTAGCAAATCTAAAGATATTATTAACACAAATAAATTATAACAAAGAATACTGAATCTTGCAACATGCTTAAATGAAATTAAGAAAATAGTAATTTATAACTAAATAATGATAAGAGCTGCCTGTATATTGATAATATAGCCTAATTTATTTTATATTTAAATATGTAAATATATTGCATATATAAGAACACATCATCTATATGAGGAATACAATGTAAATAAATGAGTTGTTTGATGTACTACGTATAAATCTTTAAGTGTAATGACAGAGGATGGGTAATATTGTTAGCATCAATGATTCATCCTGCTCTGCACAGAATTTCTCTTTTTCATAATCTATTACTTATTTTTACTGATAGCGAAAACAGCAGGCAAGTGAAAAGCTTAAATAGGTGAAGCAGACTGAAATTAATTAAACAGACAGTGCTAGCTGAAGCATCTGCACACTGTAGAGGGCTCTGACCTGGGAACTTCACTTACCCTCGGGCTCCATGGCACAAACCCACTGTCAGATCTAAAGGCCTTTGTTAACAACAAGCTTATTGGTGAGATCAGTCACACAGAATCAGTTTTGGCTCATTCCAAGGCAGTGAGGTTTTGTTTGTAGATGTCAGGAGGGATTTAGCAGAGGAGAGGTTATAGAGAAATATCCACAGGATAACTAATTAAGTTGAAAGATTTTCATCCTTTGCTGGAGGAAGATACTTAGAATCGGTACATGGAAGTCATGTTGATCATTCTAGGAATTTCCCATCATTTCAGATGGACCGACTGCTAAAGAAATGAGCAAAAGCATTTAGCAACAGTGTCAAATGTTCCACTGGCCTAACGTGAGGAGAAACTTCTCTTTCAAAAATAAATAAAAATATAATAGGCAAGAATTTAATGATCAGTGTAGTGTAATGATCAGAAAAAATTATGATAGTGCGTGGCACAGGTATTTGGACATCTTGCTACCCTGAATGAACATGGACATTCAGGTTAGTGTGAGTTATACTCACCCTCCACAGATAATATTATTTAATTAAAAAAAAACCAAACTGATAACAATAACCTTGTGAAGTGATGACTAAATATCTCAAGTGAGACTAAAATATACGGATAGTAAGAATCAATGCACTACCCAACAAAACTATGTAGTTTGCTGCTGAAATGTTTCTTTCATTTTATTTTCCAGAAAAGGAAAAGACAATCTCTCTTATTAACTACTCTTTTACTTGTTTACTCAGTGATTGAAAAGCAGATTTTATTATGATTGAAATATTGGGAAAAAGAAAAAAACAAAAAACAAAAAAAAAAAAAAAGACTTGAATCTCTTCCCTGAAAGACTGGTAAGCAGGATATGGCAGAAAAGAGATATTCCAGGTTTGGCTCTACAGACACAAATAAAATTTCTGGAAAGAGTAGTTCTGGAACCGACAATCCCTTACTTCCTATGAATTCATCTTGCTTTGCTGGATTCTCTGGTAAATAAAGCAGGAACTCTGATCATCAAAGTTTTCCCAGAAATTTGGAAACCTCTTTTTACCCTGTGAATTCTCAAGTATTTAATAGTGAGTTCACAGTGTAACCTCTTCTTCAAATGGAGGTGCTAATAGGGTTACTTCTCCTTATCTAATTTCCACAAACTTAACATTTCTGAGCTCTCCCTCCTTCTGTCAAACTTTGTTAAAATCAGTGAAGAGGTTCAAAAGTTGGAGGACACACATAGAATAGGATTTATGCGTAATAGCCTTCTTTTCTTTTCTTTTCTTTTCTTTTCTTTTCTTTTCTTTTCTTTTCTTTTCTTTTCTTTTCTTTTCTTTTCTTTTCTTTTCTTTTCTTTTCTTTTCTTTTCTTTTCTTTTCTTTTCTTTTCTTTTCTTTTCAGAATCATATTAAGAAAACTTAAACTTTAAAATCAAAATAATTCTGATCTCAGACCCTACTAAAAATAAAAAATGCCTGTACATCTCTACACTGCATTTTACTCTAGGGTCAAAGATATTTCATTCTACACAGAAAAAATACATGTGCTTGTGTGTGTGTTTGTGTGCGCGCACGTATGTATGTATATGTATATGCACACACACATATATATATGCACACATATATACATAATACATATATATACATAAAGCAAAAAGTGTTACACTGCACTAAGTAGCAGTTATCTGGTCATTAGACGATTGCTGTTACAAGTTAAAAGAAATGTCCAGACAGGCCAAGACAAGCTCAGCTAAAGCTGTACAGGTCTTGACGCTTGTGTTGTTAGCTTAGCACAAAGCCTGTGACCTGTTACAAGCAATGGCAATTTCATATTTACTGGTCTACAAGGTTGTATATTTGTCATTTGTATTTCCTTTTATGATCTTGTGTTTTACTGAGTATTAGTGAATGCTCGTTAAAATTTTCCACAGAGGCCTTATAAGAAAAACATGTTTCTCATTTTAGTGAAACCTTTCTCTCTTTTTAATAAGGAATAACATGTTCCTCTACAAATACTCTTGAAATAGCATCTTTCTTTCATGGAAATGTGAAACCATCCGGCTGATAATAACACTGTATGTGACCTGACAAAAAAAGCAACATAAAACTACATATGAATTAAGATAAAAAATTTCTGAGTAGAAATAGATTCTTTGGTCACAGATCACTTATGGTACTCAAAAAAACTGCTGTCTATTCATCTAGGTTCCATTCACTTCCTCCTCTTCTGTTTTGCTTTTATCTCTGAGTCTCTTCCCAAACATCCTCCAACCTCTTTGAGCTGTTGTTCTCACAGAGTCCTCTACTTTCTGGAGCATAATTCTTTCTTTCTTTTCCTCTCTGGCTTCCATTATTACTCTTCCACTTCCCTTCACGCAACCTTCCTTTCATTGTTGGAGAAACGTAGTTCTTTGCATGTCACAAATCAATAGTTCTTCTATTAGATCTCTCAGTTCCCAGTAAATCCAATCAGTTGCAGTGCAGTCTTGATGTAGAACAGAAATACAGAGCATCACTTCCTTCTCTCCATGGTATCATCCTGAGTCACCACTATGTATCTCCAAACACTTTAATACAGTAATCAGTATTGGATGTCGTGGATGGAACCTAAGCATGAATAGCTAACAAATTTCTCGAGTAAAAAATTTAGCATTGAATTAATTGCTCAAGAGAAATATATCAGGAAAACGGAAGACATTAAGAGAAAGAATGTCAAAATTACTATTATAAAAGTTATTGCAACTATTATAAATAGTTACAACTATTATTAATGGAAAAGATGGTATTTCTCACATCAGACTGATGGCAACAGGTAAATGTCTACCTCTGAGCAAGCCATCCCAGTTCTATTTACAGAGCTTGGAAAGAAATAGTTTTTTGATTTCTTTTTTTTTTTCCTGAGGCATGTCCTAATATAAGAAGTTGTGGCCAGGACTCCACTGGCTGTATCTCCTCTGGTTATAGAGGAAAGTTAAGGTGAATATTTCTGCCAGATGTCTACATCAGAGACACAGTTAATCAAATGAATCACTTACACAAATGAACGCAAACTTATATAAAAAAAAATGTTCCTGCCATGTGTACTAAGATGAAATGGCATAAATATCTTTAAAGAATGGAGGAAATTTAAGTAAGTCTAAAGAGGATCTTAACAATCCTTCCCTTCCCTTCCCTTCCCTTCCCTTCCCTTCCCTTCCCTTCCCTTCCCTTTCTTCCCTTCCCTTCCAAATTTCCCTTCCTTGCAAACGATCTGCTCAGCAGCTGAAGAGACTACTTCGCAGCAGAGCCTGTGGGAACAAGAATTGCTCGTATCATCAAAACCAAATAAAACTACAAATAAAAACAGATATCCCATAAGAGATAAATCAGTTCTTTTATGTGCCAGCTAACCAAATCTTATCTTCATACTTGACCTCCTGATATATGGTTTTGCTCTTAGACAAAATTATTCTATGATGGTTATTTTCTGGTTATTTTTTGGTTATTGCTGTGGTTGATTTTTATATATATTTGCTGATACTGAAATTGTTAGAGTATCAGTTAAATACTTCCAAAACCAGGAATTTATTCTTTTAATATGAACAGGATTTTAAAATTCAGAGAATCCTCCTCTTCTCATCTCACCTGATCTTGTCCCATTCTATCTTGTTTCTGCTTTATGAAATAGATGGCAATAACATATCTAAATAACATTCTGGAATGCCAAGGCTATCAGCACGCCACTAAGTCACCCACTCTATGGCTCCTCTTCTCTCCTCCTTTAGTTCAAGTGAGTCATTTAACATATTTTGTGGTCTATTTTAAAATCATAAGATAAATCTAGGGAACTTCAGTAGTAACGGTATTCTAATATATTTATAATCATTATATTGTTATGATGGTATAACATTAGGGAAGAAAAAAATGGAGTCTAAATGAGTCAAAAACACATTCTACTATAAGGATGGTATGTAACTACTCCTGCAGATCAGATTCCAAATCGGACTCCGAATTTGCCAGGAAAGAGAATCTGGCTAATGCTGTATCACCATAGCACCAGATAGCTTCAGCATTATTTTGAAAATCTTATCACTGAAAATCTTGTGATTGAAAACTTATAAACTTTGTGATTTATAAATCTATTTTGGAAATCTTGTGTGCTTTAAATATAAATTTCTATAGGGTAAGTTGAAGCCAGTGTGGATTCCTCAGAACACTTTATAATGAGGATATGGCATTGCTTTTATCATATCATGAATTTTATGTTTTCCTGATTTTCCTGTCTCAAGATTTTCCCAGAAGTTTTCAATTGGCAAGACTTGAAAAGATGTTCTAAGTTTTAACAAAGACCAAAGTCTAAATGAAATAGATATAACCTAATTTCTTAAAATATTTGTAGGATATTTACTTTCAAGAAAAAAAAAAAAGGAGACTGTTTTCCCCTTTAATTGTATTGGTGAGATCATGTGCTGTCTAAGGCTTTTACTGGTAGTTCTCTGATTTTCATTGTTTGACTATACAGTTTGAATGATGATTTGTCAGGTTAAATAGAAGAAATGTCAACATTTTCTTTTATATCTGGGTATTCCTCATAGTGATGAGCCAGTACAGACTTGGGTTTTGGCTGCCATTGGAGACTAAGGCCTAGTATAGAAGAGAAAACCCTGGGAAATAAATTGTATTGATTTTTCTCAAGAGTTCTCTTTGACCCGGTGACCACACTTCAACATTCAATTTGCCAAGGGACAAAAGAACCTTCTCCATCTATTTTATTTGTGTGGTGAATGTGTAGGAGTGTTGTTTTATTTACCTTTTTCCCTTCTTCAATACTCAATAAAGGCCCTAGGAACCAGGATAACATGATCAGAGTCTGTATAAACTTGAAAATGTACAGAAGAGTGATTTTCCAGGGTTTTCCAGGGTTTTCCAGGGTTTGTAAAGTTAAATCTTCTTAATTTTTTCCTAGCATCAAAGGTTAAATGTTTGAAAACAGAGCCATTGTTATTAGTTACGGGACAACTCCATATCATTTCAACGAGAGCTGTCTTTAAGCGTTGAGAGTTTCAGCTTGGATCAGTGCTGGTCAAAGCCTGTTGGGAGAAAATACAGAACCAGATCAAAAAAGTATTTAGGTAGCTAACTCGTAATGAACTAGATGGCAATTTTATGTACCTGAAATAAATGTGGATCATTTAATGCTATCAGTACATCACTAAATTACCCGTCTACAAAACTGGTCATATTCCCTAGAGGATCATAATTTTATATGGAATTCAGTTAGAAGGGAGGATCAAATGAAGCAACTGTCATTTCTAAACATTTCTAAAATGTTTTTGTGATGGTAACCTGGACTGTTAACAAAAATGAGTAGTTTTTATTCCTTTTATTCATGTGGGATCAACTTTGGGGCAGAGAGATGAATGCATGTCAGTATTCTACTCTTATGGTAACACGGTAAAAACTATAAGACAACAGAATAGAAGCTCAGGGAGAAGATATAGGGAAGGAAATAAGATTTACTAAAGATTTAATAAGGACTGGTGTTATGCTTTGCTTTCAGCTTGTCAGGGTACCCAAAGAAATGAAGCTTTGTGGCGGAATTGCCAAACCTCATGATATTTAGAGTTCTTTTTAAAAGATTGGACACTGCAGTTACTTGAATATAAAACAGTCTATCATTTCAAAACAAAAAGCAGCCTGATTCCAGTCCTCAGAAGTAACTTTAAAAAACACTAAATGTAAGGGTTTAGGGGCATTAGGCAAAATAAAAGCTGATGAAACAAAGTAGATCTCTATGTGTACTATTTTTAAATCTCATAATTTCGGGCTTATTTCATAATATTTGCAACATGACTCATGCACTTTGCACAGTAGTAGTTGCAACACAAAACTATTCTAGTGACTTTGGGAAAGATTTGCTTGAATTTCACTCTATATAAAATGTGACTAATTGACTGATTCATTTTGGCATAAATGTAAAATATAATGACTCCTGTCTCCTCAAACTTGGATGTGAGGCAGACTGAGCCTGGCAGAGAACTCCTCTTCTGTCGGCACTGTGTTGGGTTGCCATATGCAGCTCCATCTGGGCCTCTTTCCAGGTCTCGGCCCAGGCAAAGCAGGGAGAAGAGAAGAATGATGGAGTAACACAGTACAGTTCTTAAATACAACGCTGGAGCTGCTTCAGGCTGTGCATGCGCAGCTCAGAATCACAGATAGGAAAAATATGCTTTGGCCACGTCTTCTTGCACTGCGTGTTCCATGTTATACTTCACAGAAACACAAAAGCATGAGAAGAGCTGCTGTAGAAAGACAGTAGAAGGGAAAGAGTGAATACAGGCAAGTAAAGCTATAGAAGGGAGAGGGTGTCTTGGTGAAACAGCTTAAGGGAAGGGGAGGAAAAAAATCAAAGAAAACACCAAAAGGACGACAGCCTGTATCAGGAAAAATGTTGCCAGCATGTTGAGGGAGGTGATTCTTCTCTTCTGCTCAGCACTGCAGTGAGCACATGTGGAGTGATGGATACAAGGAGAGGCTGAGACAGCTGGAATTGTGTAGCCCGCAGAAGAGAAGGTTCAGGGACATCTTACCAATGTATATAAACAGGTATTTATGGGGGAGATGGAAAACATGGAGCCAGA
>NW_028185661.1:849672-857154 GCF_003343005.1 Rhea americana | reverse complement strand
CTGAGTTTTACAGTGGAGTTAAGACAGATATTTTATCCAGGAGAATTTTCAAAGTTATAGAAATCAAATTCAAAAAAGTGTATTTTTCTCTATATTTTCTGAATGACTTTATCTTTTTTTTTCAGTCATATAATCACCAAATCCTTAATCTTGCATAGAACACATTTAATATCCAGTCAGTAACCAAAGGTCTACATCTTTACAGGACTATAGTTAATGTGGGAGTATTGGCTTATGTAACGAGTAGTAGACTCTGATGTGCAGCACAGTTTGATAGGCAACATCTATCCCATGAGAAAAAAACAAACAAAGAAAAAAACTATTTTCTAAAAGCTGAATAATTGGCTTCTGCAGAGAGTCTTGACTGTAACTAGTCTCACCATCAAGAGATTCTTGTGGGGATCCTGCTCTATTTTGTCTGTACTGTTCTGTATTCAATCTCCAGTTCATTGCTCTAAGCTTGTGAAGAAAACACTAGTAGTCAGCAAATATCTTCTACTCCTCTGTACCACCAGAARTCCAGGAAGGATGTTGTGGAGAGCAGGGAAGAGTTAGATCATTTTTTTGCACTGTTGAGCTATATGGACTAAACTGAGCTGTAGCTCTTATATACTTATGATTCATGTCCAAATTAAACCACTTTCCTCTCAGCAACTGATAGAATATTTACTTCAGATACAAAGAAAGAATAACACATAGATATGTGATGCAATTTTTGCCTATTTTTCTTATTTTTCAATAATGTTAACATATATTAATGTCACATACTGTGCCAGTAGGTTTTGATATTCCTCTGCTCTATATGCTGCAGTATTTTATGATGTCTAGATGTTATGCTGGAAGGACACTGGCACTGACAAAAATTAACTCTGTCTAAACCTCACAATTTGTTAATAACATTGAGAAATGCCCATAGTAGACATTTTATATAGGTAAAAACAAGCTTTATCTTTTCTTATATAGAATTTCTAAATACAGTATATTTTCAGACTGATATAGCTTGGTGGGTAAATAGCAGGAAATCTGCTTGTTCTACCTATGTTTTGTTGGTTTTCCAATGTTCAGCAATATCCAAATCCCCTAGGAGCCATTTAGCATATCTCTGCCTAATAAATTTTATAAACACAAGCTTTGTAAGACATCCATGACATTTAAGTTGCATTATTAAAGAATAAAGTAGTGTGTATGTTCAAACAACAGGGGGCTTTATTGTGCAATGTAATAAAAAAGACGGCAAACTGTACAAAGTTTATATACTTTGCATGTATGATTTTCCCTCATATTTCAAACTCCTGTAGGTATCGTTATGTCTCATTCTGGAGTGGAGTAGCAATAAAAATAYACAGAACTTCACTAACGGTTTTCTAATGAACTCTTTAAAAGAAAGCATTAGGGAGCTTTTAGTTTTACCGCTACAATGAATATAGAAGGTTGTGGAAACACAGCTTCAGAATACGGCAGATCAAAAAAAAAATCTATATAGTTTCTTTTTGGCAATAATTTCTTCCATCTTGCAAATCCTTATGTTYAATTCTGTTTCAAAAGAGAGAAGTGAAGCTGACCTCCATTTTTTAATCTTATAATGAATGCCTTAATTATTATCAAAGCACTGACCTACTGCCATTTACAAGAGCTGCAGTGGCTGATAATCACCATAAATAATAGATTCTAATCTAAGTAGGTTAACTGCACAGATTGAAATGCTTGGCCATTCCTGCCTCCTGAATTCCACCTGGAGGCCTGAGTGGCTGCTAATAATGCTGTAGCGGTATCTGCCAGGCACCTGAGGTCAGACACTCCACACCTGAAGAAATTATCCCCCAAATTGTTCCATCAGCCAGCATGCAGGGTTGCTTCATTATCATTGAGACTCACTTCCCTAAGAAAAAGTTAAATTTTCTCAAATTATATTATCATGCTTCATATTCCTGAAAAATGGAAAAGAAAAGTAAACTAGAACAGTAGAAAGAAGAGGAAAATCACAAGGATTCTTAGGAATGATTCTTTCTTGCATTTATATACAAAAAAACAAGATGAGTACAAAACAAACTTAAAAAACTACCAGAAGCTCTTTTAACCCTGCACAGTGGCAAATGACTATATAACATATATGATTGGAGAATAAGATCCTCTCCTTTGGATTTAGTTTTCTCATCTGTGACAAAGTAAAAAGACGAGGTAATATATTGGAATTGATTATTACTAACACATTGGCATTTGCAAATGTTTGACACACCTGACTAGTTCTAGAATAACCAATTAGCAACTCCTAAATGTCTCCCTGAGACAATGACTGTATTTGTATTATATTTAATAGGACTTAATTGTTTTTACCAGCTTACATGAAGAAAAGAGTGCTGTAAAGATGTATCTGAAATCGTATTGGTGCATTACCCTGGTGAAATGATTCAGTGATGTGTCTAACTCTGCTAACTGARATTTGACATAGTGTAATATTTAAAGGGCTAACAGTCGATAAATATCCTCTATCCTTCTGTCATACGAATATACGGTTTCCATTTTGTCTCTAAAATATGGTGTAAACAATATTTTTAATGGCCCAATTTTTAAAGCTAGAATGAATACAGCTTTCAAAAAGGGATGATTTGCAATAGACTGTTTGACCATCAGTCTCCATATCTGTAAATATAATGTTCATAGACTTCTTTGCTTGGCCATCAGATGGACCAAATAACATTCACAGAATTTGTGTCTGAGGTTTTCTGCTCCTCCTCTTCTAAATCATACCTTCTTTACTTTGTGGCACCATAATGGACCTGGAGGTACAGGCAGGTACCATGATATTAATCAATCCCCCAAAATGTCCCTAGAAAAGCACCCAATTTTCTGGTTAAAATTATGTGAGAGCATATGGTGTCAACATGGCAAAAGAATTATTTTAAAGGGAATGGACTGTGCTACTCTGCCTTCCCTACCTTATATTACACTACTGTCTTAACCTACTTGAAGTTTCTCTGACCAGTAAAGACTGGATCCAGCTGTGTCAACATGAGCAACCAGGGCCATTAGAGATGCCATAAGGTACCCACAACAGCTGTGTATGACTAGTAGATATGAGACAGGATTCGTGAGAAGATCAGAAGTAGCAGCTAGAGCCAAAATAGGCTGTCCACAGTACCCTAAATGACAATAGATGCCGTTGTTTAGGTAATCCTGATCTATGTTTCTTTTAAACTGAATTACAGTAAAATTAAAATTCTTCTTAAATAGCTATCCTTATTCTCTCTAAAAAAAGCCATCTGATTCTTCCCAATATATAAAATACCTGTGAATCTTAACTCTATTTTTTTTTACTACTTGTCACAGTATGAAGGTCAAATTTAACAGTCTGCTGTTTCCTAGAATCTCTTGATTTCTCTTTACATTTTCTTTAATAATTTAATATTTGCTTCCTTCTATCCCAATGGTACTGAGAAAACAGTAAAGGACACTTCATAACTAAGCTAATACCGCCACAATATCATATTTTAGGTACTTGGAACTTTTATCTGGTCACAGTGAGAACTTACTCTTCATTTTAGAAATTTGTTCTATAATCTTTTCCTTCACACTCTGGATGATAAAGATAACTTCAATCTAAGAAAATATTTCCTCCACAGTGAATCCCAGTGTGAATAATTCATTTATGTTTTATGTTATGGTCTTATCAATCCAAACTGCTCCTTTTACATGTTTTACTATCTGTAAGGATTCAGTCCATAGTAAAATATCTCTCTATATAGATAGATAGATAGATAGATAGATAGATAGATATCATACTTTTGGGCATGGTTAATTATTTACCTTATCTGAATCTATTTTCTTTTTAAAATTCAGTGATATCTTTCAGATCTGTATAACTAAGGTACTGATATCATACAGTCCCACTGGTTATTTTCTTTCCATTGAGGTTCTGAGATGCCAATTGCAGCTATATTCTCAATTAACACTAAATATGAATCCTATTATCACATAACTGGAAATTCAAAAGTTGTTTGTTCACACTAGCTTTAATTATTGAAGGCTCCCATTTTGTCTTACAAAAGTTTTGGATAAAYGGATCCTTTCCCTAGACAGTGCCTATCTATACTATCTGTACTTCTCTTGTGTAAAARGTGTGGCTGGAGAACACATCATTTTCATTATAACATAATGCCATCCATAAACTTGGATGATAGCTTTGGGGCAGCAGAATGAGGTAAATTTCTTGTTTTATCTGAAYGAATCAACCCATCAGCTTTGGTTGCTTGATGAATGCTCCAGCCAGAGCCTGTTGTGACRCTCTCACTCACTGTGAGAGTCCCACAAATAGGTATTAAATTGTTGACATTAGAATTAACACTTTCTGCTAATTTGTGCTTATTCTACAGTGTTGTGYGGTCTTTGAACAGTGTAGTCATTAGGAGGATGGGACGAGGAGGAGAGGAATAAGACAATGAGCCTTTGATGTTGTTCAACAATATCATTGTTTTGCTCAGATTGGCAAACCACAGCACATTGGCATAGATGCAGTGTTTAACAATAGTGCCTGAATAGAGATGTGCCAATTTTACCTCTAGAGTTGCCACAATTATTTTTTTCTCTTCATTTTTAATGTGCACGCTTATTCATTTATTTAAAAAGAAGAAAATTAGCAAGTAGCCTTTATAGCATTGGCTAAGAAAAATGAAAAATCAGGAAATTCCATGTGCACAAGGTATTGCTATTGCTGTTCTATATATAGTTATTGTTATGTTGCTTCTTGGATTAAAAGATAATTTCAGAAAAAAAAAAGCAAAATTATAAACAACCACTCCTAAGATTTGCCTGTGGATGTTTGTGTGTATATATGTATACTCAAATCTTCATGCTGGAAAAAATCCAGCAAAGGTTGTTTACATTTACTTTGGCAAACAAGCCACCACAAAAAYAGTGTTAAAAATTAACTATATTAAAATGGGCGTATTTTCCTTATTTTCCCTATTTTATTATTTCATGTTGCTCCAGTATGTTTTAGAAACCTCAGAAAAAAAAAATGAGGCAAAAGTATTGTGGAACTATGACAAATGACCTGAGAGGTCATTTGAAGAGAAAGGAATGAAAATGTAGAAACAGATAAAAAAAAAACAGGTTATTTTGGATGCCCATCATGTCTCTTGTTAATGTATTTTTATATTTAAATAGCTCTTAGTAATTTTAGGGCCATCAATGATAAAAAGRACTATAAGATAGTGTTTCCTAAACWGTAGGGAGAGTGGAAGCMCAACAGTTTGGGRAACATGYACGCAAAAGTCARTTATGAATTTTAGAAGGRGACTTTTTCATATAATTACAAGGTTTCATTGGTTAGCATTAGCAGAAAGCTTTTCTCTTCCGTGAATMATTCAGTGGAAGATGACGACTCCTTCAGTGTTAGGCTATCTAGGTTCTGTTTTAGAGAAAATCCGTTAAGTAGTTGCTTTTAGATCAGATTTTATAGGAAGTGAGTTTTATTTGAATCTCATGTAAATTTTCATGGAGAGGTTTCTCAATATTAAGTGTACAGAAGTCTTAACATTTTCATACGCTAAATGGTGTTTGTGCAGGAAAAAAAAAGAATTATTTAAGTTTGGGTTAGATACAGAGATGAGAATAAAGTCCGTACTACTAAACATTTAAGCAGTAATCCAAAAGCCAATAGCTGAGAGAAAAGTTCTCCTTCCCAGGCTATCATGTGTGCACAGGGCAGAGGAGGTGGAGGCAGCTTTTGAAGGGCTATGTTGGATGTGATGTCCTAATGTACCTGGGCTTCTTCAGCCACCTAGTCGTGTGAGCTGCTCCCTTGCCTGCAGAGCAGAGGAGCGGAGAAGCTGCCACATGACTTTGGAAGATCTGTAGAAGTGCCAAAACTTAGGACTCGTGGAAGTGTTAGACTTCCCCACAGAATATAATTAATTATTACTAAGCTATTGTATTTTTTAATATATTCTTCTTAGAAACAGCATTTGAAAATTATAGAGATGAATTTGGTACAAAAAGTTGAATGAAGCAATTTTAAGAGAACAATACTGTGGCCTTTTACTTGTCTCAGCAGACTGTGCCTTGCAAAAAGCGGCAGTGTCCTTTCTTTACTCAATTACACTAATAAGAGTCAGCCCTGAYATCATTTTTTTTCTTAGCCTCTCCGTATGAAGGGATAAGTGTGATTTTTGCTAAAAGCTGGTGATTCTGTAAATATCCATGTGTTAAAGGAACAAATGTTTGCCCCTCACTTACAGTAACATCTTCACAGCATGCCATAAATCAGTTCCAGTTCAGTAGACTAATGTGCTTTTAATGGTAGAGCATTTGAGGGACTGAAATATATATAGGCTGGTGAAAATCTATTAAAAACAATATCAGGCTGAGTCTCCAAAAAGTCTTTAGAAGAAACACACTGTAATTGTTTAAACAATTTAAGATGATTCAATGCTGAATATGATCTGGGCATTATTACAATCATTATGGTTAATGCATTCTCTCCAGGAACAGAAATAGTGGGTGCTAGAACATTTACAGGAGGAAAACAGACAAACTGCAGTTTCTTGTGATCAATAAGCCAAAGACACTTGCTAAAAACTGTCTTGGTACTTTTGGTACTTTCCCCACTCTCCTGAGTGTGCAAAGGAACTTGCTTGTCTACTTCTAAGGCCCAGCTGGAACTGAGTCAGACAAGGGATGTCAAGGTCAAATACATCAGCAGCAAGAGGAGGACCAGGGAAAATGTGGGCCCACTACTGAATGAGGCAGGGGCCCTGGAGACAAGGGATACAGAGAAGGCAGAATTACTGAATGCCTTCTTTGCTTCAGTCTTCACTGCTAAGGGCAGCCCTCAAGAATGCCACAGCCTGGACATGAGGGAGAAAGTCTGGAGAAGGGAAGACTTTCCTTTGGTTGAGGAGGATAGGATTAGAGACCTTCTGGGCAGCCTAGACAKCCACAAATCCATGGGCCCGGATGGGATGCACCCAAGGGTACTGAGGGAGCTGGCGGGTGTTGTGGCCAGGCCGCTCTCCATCGTCTTTGAGAGGAAAAGAAGGTGATCAGGGGTAGCCAGCATGGATTCACCAAGGGGAAATCCTGCTTAACCAATCTGATAGCCGTCTCTGATGGAACTACTGGCTGGGTAGATGAGGGCAGAGCAGTGGGTGTTGTGTACCTTGACTTCAGCAAGGCTTTTGACACTGTCTCCCATAACATCCTGCTAGAAAAGCTCAGGAAGTGTGGGTTAGACGAGTGGACAGTGAGGTGGATTGAGAACTGGCTGAAAGGCAGAGCTCAGAGGGTCATCATCAGTGGYGTGGAGTCTAGTTGGAGGCCTGTGGCTAGTGTCCTCCCCCAGGGCTCAGTACTGTCCCTGAACAGGTCCCATCCTGTACAACTTCTTCATCAATGACCTGGATGAGGGGGCAGAGTGCCTCCTCAGCAAGTTTGCTGATGATACCAAGCTGGGAGGAGTGGCTGACACACCTGAGGGCTGTGCTG
>NW_028185661.1:709053-848952 GCF_003343005.1 Rhea americana | reverse complement strand
GGAGGTTGGACTAGATGATCTCCAGAGGTCCCTTCCAACCTTACTGATTCTGTGATTCTATGATTCTATGATCTGAGTATACAAGGATGAGGCTGGGAAAGCCAAAGGTCAGCTGGAGTTCAAGCGATAAATGTTAGGAGAAAAGGAAAAGTTTCTGTAAGTGCCTGTGCAGCCAAAGAAAGCCTACTGAAAATGTGGGTCCATTTCTAAATGATGCAAGCAACTTAGCAACAACAGATAAAAAAAGATTTAGAGACTAAGTGACGTTTTTGCTTTACTTTTTCGTGATTAGATTTTCAGTCTGCCCTCCCAAGCCCCTGAACCTACTAAGAGCTGCAACTCTGCACAGTAGAGGAAGAGAGTACTTAAACAAATTAGGCATATCCAAGTCCATGGAACCAGATGGTCCCATCCAGAGGTGTTGAGGGAGATAGCTGATATCATTATGAAGTTGCTTTCTTTGATCTTCGAATGCTCATGGCAACTGAATGATGTTCCTGGTGACTGTAAAAAGCCAAAGACAGGCAAGGAGGAGGATCTGGAGACTTAGAGGCTGGTCAGACTAACCTCTAGTCTTCGAGAAGGTTACGATCAAATCCTCTTTGAAGCCATGTACAAGCACAAAAAGGACAAGCAGKTGATTCCTGCCAGGCCACCTAATTGCCTTCTATTATGAGATGACTAGCTCTGTGAACGAGGAGAAGGTAGTGGGTGTTGTTTACGCTGACTATAGCGAGGCTTTCAGCGTGGTCTCCTGTAGTACCTTATGGACAAACTGATGGGAAATGGACTGGATTCATGGGTGATAAGTGGAAAATTGTCTGGATCATCAGTCTAAAAGGATGGTAGTTACTGAGAGTTGCAGCTGGTTACTAATTGTGTTGCTCAGGAGTCCATATTGGGGCAAAACTATTTAATGTGTCTATTTGTGACTTGGACGATGGGTCAGAATATGCTTTCCACAAGATTTCACATGATGTCAAACTGGGAGAAATGGTCAGTAAGTAGAAGACAGGGCTGCTTTTAAGAGAGGCCTCAACAGACTGGAGGAATGGGCCAACAGAAAACTTGTGACAGTTCAACAAAAGCAAATGCAAAATCTTGAATCTGGGATAAAGTAACAAATAACAACGTAGGCTGAGTTCCACCTGGGTAGAAATAGCTTTGCAGAAAGAGCTGCTAGTCCAGGCAAACAAGAAGCTAAATGTGCAACTGCAGTGTGTGATTGCAGTGAAGAAATCCATCTGCATCTTCAGCTACAGTAACAAGTGTAATCAGCAGTTTGAGGGAAGTGATTATTCCCATTCATTGAGCATTTATGAGACCAAGTCTGGAGTACTGTGTCCCATTTTAATATCTCCAGTGCAAGAATGGCATTGATAAACTGAAGCAAATCCAGTGGATGGCCACCAAGATGGCCAGGAAGCTGGAGGTCACGAGGAAAAAGGAGAGGCTTAGGGAACTTGATTTGTTTAGTTTTAAGAAGAGAAAGCTAAAGTGAAACCTTATAGTTGTCTTCAATTACCTAACTGTGTGGTATAGAGAAGACAAAGCCAGACTCTTCTTAGGTGGTAYAGTAGTAGATCAAGAGGCAATAGATACAAGTTGGTACATGAGCAAATCCATCACATATAAAGAAAATGCTTTTCACTATGAGGGTGGTCAAGCTTTGGAACTCTCTGACAGGAGAGTCTGAGGAATATCTGTCTTTGCAGATATCCAAAACTCAACTGGGCAAGGACCTGAGTGAACTGATATAGCTGGGCCTTCTTCAGGCAAAACCTTCCACAAAATGATCTTCAGAAATCCCATCTAACCTAGATTATTCAATGTTTCTATGATCCTGTAATTGTTCTGTACAGCCTCCCTAACACTAAGGCCTAAAATGTCATATGCAATGAATTGGAGTGGCATCCTGTTATAGTCTGTATACCCTAGAGACTTGTGTTCTCTAAGAGGATTGGTGCTTCTAAAGAGCTAAAATACATTGCTGTTTGTCAATTATCCTGAAAAACAACTTTGATCAGGGAAAAGTGAAAAATAAGAATAAATTTTATTATTTCTCTCTATAAAAAATTCACTTACAAAGATTAGAAAAGCAGATAAAAAGAACTAAAAGACTATATCTAGCTGTGTTTTCAGTTAGATATAAAAAATGTTGACCACATTGTATTATCCAAATATCAAAGCAGAGTACCATRAGATTAGGAACTTAACTGCTGTGAAAGTGTGGTGCTAGTAGGTGTCACTTTACAGAAGATGAAGAATACAGGCTTCCTTCTGTATCCAGTCCTCTAGTGCATTCTCTTAAAGTTCAGATCCCCCCTTCTTTCTCTCAAGTACTGTTGATCACTAGATCATTTAGGATTCAGTTTGATCACTCTGCCTGTGGATTCTGAATTGCTTGCAACTCTGGGGAAATGCTATTTCCTTAATAAGGTAGGAGTCTTCTGGCTTCCTGATGGTAAACCATTTAATAGGTTGATGATATTATAAACAAATTACRGTGAAAAACACCCTTTTCCATCAGTTTAGGCAATGCTTAAGACCGACTGTGATTTCTTTTTTAATATAGTAAGTTTTATATTTCATACAAGCATGCAATTTAGCTACCATTCTTTATAGAAYCATATCAATAGTATTGCTGTATGGAGCTAATCATTAGGTCTTGATTAAAACTAAGCATGATGGTAATCAATCACTAGTGGCTATAAAAGGTTGGAGTGACTGTCCTCTAACCCAGGCTTGATAAATGTGATGATTTCCTCAAGGCAAATAGTACCCTTGGAAGTATAGTTTGTGTGCTTTGGAGAGAAATCTCAGCTCATATAAAGGATATTTTGCTGAAATACATTCATTCTTATGAAAAAAGATGCAAGTAGGGTTGTAGAAAGTGTTTAGCTATGCATTCCAAAAAGACCTCATAAGCATTACATGGAAAAAACCCGATGGTCCAAAGAATTGCAAGCAAGCTCCCAACATAGTATACCTCCAAGAGAGCCAAATACAAATCAGATTCCTGCCATGACACACACACACAGACACATGCACATGCACACACTCACACACAAACGTATACTCATCACAAATATTAAAATGTGAAAGATATAAAAAATATGCAGAACTGAGAAACCCACAGAAACCCAATGGAAAACAACTGACTAAGGCAGCAAAAACAGAAAAATAAATAAATAGATAAATRAATTTGCCAGTACATGCAGGAGGTGGGAAAGTTAAACATGGCACTTTTCTAAACCTAATGTAAAACGTAAACATTTCACAAGACATCCATATTTTTATATTGACAACAGTACAGTAGGTGTATGCATATCTCCATCTCTATATCTATCTGTGTATGCTGTGATAAATTTTAGGGAGTGCTTCAGAATATTAAAATTATGAGTAAATTACAAATACGTAAGTTATATGCTATCTGTATTATATCATTAATTTCACTCCTCTGATGCTTATTCTGAAAGAAAACAAATTAAGGCCTTGATCTGTGTGAATAGGAGTAACTCCTTGGAAGTTATAGATGTAGGTGGGATTAAATTCATGTGAATCTTACCTGGTACTGAGAAAAATCAGTGCAGTTTCTTGGAGTTTTTCATATAATTTGTTAAATGCTAAATTGAGTATTGCACAGACTGCTAGATTTGTCCAGCATTTGTTCTTTAGTCCCTCTGCCCTGCAATTATCCGTCGAATTACAGAGTTAGTGAAACACCTCTTTCACAGTGAGAATAAAAACACAGAAAGGAAAACAACAAAAATTGGGAGCACATCAACAGTCCAAATATTTGTCATTGTGATATTTCAGTTGTCTGGAATTTTGTTATCTGATACTTGAACAATCCACACAAAGCATTTTTTTTTATTTCTGCAAAGTCCAATTACAAGACATAGAAGCCTCTGCTCTCCATCCCCCCAATATTAATGAAAATAAAATCAAAGACTCTGAATAGCAAAGCTCACAAAAATGAGGTCATTCCTTTTCTATAACAAAACTGTCATAAGGACAAAGAAAAGAAACAGGAGAGCATTTGATGGGGCTTGCCAGCAGCAGTCCAAAGTGTCTGGGCTTCTTGCCAATAGTCCCTGAACCTAAAATCATGGGTTAACAAAACAGCTAAAATTTCACACCACTCAAGACCTTTCTTTTCTTGACAGCTATAAATTGCCAGTGCAGCTCCCCTAGTATGTTCACTGGTCCAGAAGATGCTATTTCACCCCATAAACTGTACTTTCTAGCTTCCTTAATTTGTATTGACTTTTCAAATTTCAAGTATGGAAGTCCCAATGATCTTGTGAGCATGCAAGCCACTGAAAAGCTCTGATTAATATGGCATGAAGGGAAAAAAGATTCAGATTTTAAAGTATTGCTGTTAGTTAAAATAAGTCAATTGACATTTCATTAAAAGAAAAGAAGTGAGTATCTCCAAACATCAGTTAATTCAGTTTATAGATGGAAGATTGTGGTAGATAGCCATGCTGAGAATAAAGTAAAGTTGCAGGACTGTCAGAGCCATCAGAACACTTATTCTTACTGCCTAGAAGACTTTCTCTAGGCATTGCGGTGTTTAAATTTGTTCCTATTTTTCTATGAGGAGTATTTAATTTACTAGAGATGAACATGACACAAATTGAGACKCTAAGCCTGGAAATGTAGTTGCCATATGCTTCATGTTCCTGATTTTAGGTAAAATTGTGGGAAATAGATTTCAGATTCTTGTTTCACCTTTTCACTTGTTTCAGGAGTAAGTTTAACAGCAAGACAAGAGGATGTTCATGGATAGAGTACTTGAGGCTTCGCAGTATGGGTTAAATTTCATGCTCAGCTACAGTTTTGGCATGACTTAGGGCTACATCTACAAATGAGGTCTAATTATGCTGTTGTGATCCATAACGTAAAAGAATCTTGACATGTAGTGGAATCCCACAGCTCTTCCCAGTACAATGTGTAGAGAGAGGCATGCCTAAGGATCAGATTCAGAAAGCCTGCTTGCTGAGGAGGGAGCTACCCTAGTATTTGACTAATAACAAATAGGAAGTAGAGGTGTTGTCACAGGTGAGCATGTGAAAAGTATAAGGGCGGATTTTATTGGTAATTCTTGCTTGCCCTGTTCTTTCARTCTTCTCATGGAATAAACATATTCATCACACGCTTTCTACATTATCCTGTATGGATTACATTTGTGAAGAAAATCTACTGTTGTTCAGTCATTGAGCAGTCTCTAATATTTACCCACAGGTAGATATTTATATAATAAGGGATATCTAACTGGAAGAAAGATATCTTCCCAGTTACACAACAGATAAGTGGTGGTTTTGAGGGCCACTGTCTCTRCATCTCCCAGAGATTTTGGGTGTTGGTATTCAATTTAATTTGAAAAATGTCTTTCTATACACATGTACCTAATTATTCTCCCATATTTCAAAACCTATTATGAAGGAAATACTACAAAGAGTATCAAGCTCTCAGATGTTACAGTCATGGGTCAAAGCAGTAGCTTTGTAAGTAGTTTAGTATAATAATGAGCTTATTTAAAGTAGAAAGAGGTTTAAATTAAAATCTCAGATATGTGTGCTGGATACATTCAATCTGAGATCTGAGTGTGGAGTTTGTGAGGAAGCAACCGGGGGTAGCTATGTGGCTGAATTAAATGGTTGGGTTGCCTCCTCTGCTACCGCCTCTAATCCCATTTCATGCTATAGGGCTGCAGCCTCCTTCCTGCCCAACTCTTCTCCAACATCATGACCTGATAAGCTCTAAAAAAGGCATGGAAAACAAGCTTTTTACTCCATTTCTGACTGCACGTTGGGAGCATTAGCCTTACATGTTTATGATCGGAGCCATGATACCCCTAACAGGGATTGCCAAGGGTCAAATTATTGTACATGCTAGAAGGAACTTTCATGTCAGAAAAAAAGAAAAGAAAAGAAAAGAAAAGAAAAGAAAAGAAAAGAAAAGAAAAGAAAAGAAAAGAAAAGAAAAGAAAAGAAAAGAAAAGAAAAGAAAAGNAGAAAAGAAAAGAAAAGAAAAGAAAAGAAAAGAAAAGAAAAGAAAAGAAAAGAAAAGAAAAGAAAAGAAAAGAAAAGAAAAGAAAAGAAAAGAAAGAAAAAAAAGAAAAAAAAAGCAGAAGATATTCATAGGCTTTCAACGTACTCTTCTAAATAAGCTATTCTTTTCTAAAGAGTGATTATTTTCATATTTAATAGTTAGCAATCTGTATCTCACATTTGTTTCTAAGAGGAAAGTATGTCAGGACAATTATTCTAGTGATACCACAATAGAGTGTTTGAGCCAATTAGTGTACAGGAATGCTGTATCATTACTAATTTAAAATTACATAGTTCTCATTCTTCTCTGTAATTTCTTATATTCTGACCATGGATATCTCTGTGAATCCAGCTTTCAAATACAGGTGACAAAACCCAGGTTTCTCCTGCTAAAGCATGCTGATGTATGATCAGATTATCAACATCTTTGAGAATTAGATTATTTATGAAATGTGCTTGAATATGTGTGTTAAGTATCTATGATTAAAAAAATAGACCTATCATGTTTATTTTTCACAGCATACATATGTAATTTTTTTTTTGAGTGAATGACAGCTCTGATCAGCYAGTTAGAAAGAATACAGGAGTATTTTGTCTGCATTTTCTAGACTAAGTCTTTGTTCTTTGCTATTKATTTATGTTTGCATTGTTTGCTCAGCTGGGCCAAATTCTAACCTTTCCTTCTCTGATTTTCAGCTTAACATTACAAAGTGTGTCCAGTTTTATTCAGAAGGAAAGAGCCAAATATGCTCCAAAGGAAAAAGTCAGAACAGTATAAGGTCAGACTGGAGGAACATGAGCATTGTGAATAAGAGCAAAGAAGGTCAGGGTTATTTAAATTTATGTTTTAAGCAATTTACTTTGAAGTTATTAACAGTCTTTTCAACATTTTTTYCCTAATACTTAATTAAATCTATTTAATTAAAAATACCAGTACAAAAATAGTGACAAGAAGATGACACTTTACTAATTCAGGATCTCTGCTAACCAAGACTGAGGCTAATACATTTCAAGGCCTTTGACCTCAGAGTTTTTTGCTATAAACACCTTGGCTCATGGATTTATTCAGTGAAGGATAGGATTATTGCCTTGTATTAGGAAAGCAAGCTTAAGTTATCCTTTTAGTGACCAATGCACTTTTAACACCCACTGCTGAGAAAAAGTCTTTCACTATTTGTCTCTCCCATGAGTTCACATTTTACTGAATTTYCCTGCTCACAACAGAAAAAAAAAAAACACAAAAAGAAAGGCTCGATAAAATACTCTCTCAAGTTTCATATTAGTTATTTTAATCCTTTGTCATTGTATATCATAAACTGAGCCCTAGTAATGATCTAACAAGAACAAGAACAATCTGAGTCCAAATGATCTGCTTACTAAATACAGTGTTACAAGGTTGCGAGGTCAGCAAGCTCTCTTTCAACATTCAGCTATTATGTTGGATTTAATTGTTGGAAAATATTAACATTAAGTAAAACAAAGACAATGTARTGTTTCTGCTTACATAAATAAGAGTCCCAATCTTGACTTGTGTATGGTGTTCTAGGTTCTTAATGAACCAAATCAGTATTGCTAACCGATTATCTTGTTACAGATATACTGTATTCAAATCACACTTTCATGTGATATAAAGTACATTTTGAAGTACCTGCCACCTTATACAAAAATGCTACTGTTATGCAGTGAAGACCACTGAGTTGTGGAATCATGCTTTAAAGTGATATTCTTAAAGCAAGCAAATAAACAGACAAGCAAACACCATCAACAAGAAAAAAAAAAAAAAAAAAAAAAAAAAAAAAAAAAAAAAGAAAAGACTGGAAGGCAACTTTCCTGACAGTCTTTATTACAGATCATACGTCTATTGGAACCAGCTAATCTTTCAGGTATTGTCTGTTCTCTTACAGTCACTGTTAAGCCAGCAAAAAAATACCACATCTTGTTCTCTGCTTAAATTTGGTCARAAATGCTATGGTGTGCTTATGTCTTTCTGAACAAAATTAGTACCAGTAAGTCTGTAGAGTGTAAATCCCATATTAATGGACATTGATTAAACAGATAGTGTGTTACTTGAGCCCTGAAGTCTGGCGACTTGTAAAAAAAGTTCATCATTTATTTATAAAGTAAAACATGTTGTTGTGCAGAAAAGGTAGAAAATATTACTCTTGGAGGTTCAAAAYCTAGAAAGCAAATAAGAATGACCTCTTATTTGTTTTTATTTGTCTTCAATTCCATGAGTTCCTTTAAATGTTCCCTTAGAATCTGTGRAAAAGAAATCTTTACCTCTAGCTACATAACTTCAACTGTCCAGTCAGAGACATTTACCTCTAGTTCATCCCCTTCTGAGATACATATTGAAAATAGGTCAGATGAATTGTTTTCTGGGATTATCTGTCTGTCTTCACTGACTATAAATCGAGTCTAGATAAAACTTACAACCTGACATACCTATATGTTTCTATACTTAAATAAAACAGGTCTACTTCTGCCCCAATGCAGAATAGTGGCCTAGATGTGAAAAAAAGAAAAAAAAAATCTTTGCAAAACTGTTACAAAGAGACAGCTATTTGACAAGAGTGGTRTCTGAGTTTAAAGATTTTTGTATTTGAATGAAGGCTTTTGTTTCCAATTATGTTTTGTTTTTATTTCATTGGTTTTGACATATAATGCTCTTGAAGAAAAGCCTTCTAAGAAACTTRTCCCTTATAGATTAAAAATCAGATCTCATTTATATGTTTTGTTTTACTGTTCAAGCATTAACATTTTGAATAGTTGAAAAGTCCAGCTGAACTGCAAGAGGAAATGATTTAAGTTGGAATATGATGTCAATGTCACACTGAGCCTTTTTCTTGCTCTTCCATGCTCAGCCATATGACAGTGAGCTGAACTATACATCTCAATCTCAAAGGCTGTGGGTCTCTGATATAAACTAAGATAAAGCAATGTTGAAAAATCATACCTAATGGAAAAGAAAAAAAGTAATAGAAGCAGCTGAGGAGACCATCATCATCATCATGAATCTTCCTGAGACTGCTCATGTAAAGGGAGAACAAACTGACATATTCACTTTTCTTTCCTTTTGACAAACCATTTAAAGTTCATCACTGAATAATTGGAGTAGAAAATGTAAATATTTCTGTTTTAGATATACATGGGTTTGTACTTTGGAACTATTGTTACTGGATCAATCACTGAAATGGTGCAAATGGCATGCCGATTTGATGAGGTGATGCCAGTTTACCTTATGCAAATACTTGGCTCTGTTCACTGGGAAATAATTTTGCTACCTTTTCTCATTTCTTAGTAAAATGATTTTTTTAGAGGTTAATTCTAAAGTGGTTTTACAGGAAGCAGTTAAAAGTGTGAAAATAATGAAATACGAACTTCCAGATTCTCCTGCACTACCATAAATAGTTCTACAGCATGTGACCATGTAAATCCCYCTGCAGAATGTAGTATGCATAAAACATCTGGATGGAAAAAAAAATTGTTACAGTATAAAAATTAACAACCTTTTTCCCTTTCTTGTTTTTTTTTTTTTAGAATTTCACAATTCTACTCAGTGCTATTTTTGTCATTTGTCCAGTGCTCATGTCTTATCCTGTGACCTTTGCGCTCTCATTCTTATTTTCATTGTTAACTTTTATAAAATAGTTTTAAACTGATGAATTTTAAAAACCATAACCTTGTTCACTTGGGCTATTTYACTTTCATAGTATGGCTTAAATAGCAAAGGCTTAGGTCTTGGTGTAACATGACAAAAGTCTCGTAAAGGAGGAAATCCACACTGATATCTGCATTGTATGGTTTTGTCACTTTGGGTTTGAAATCCATGAAGAGCACAGTATGGCAGAAATAAATCTTGCATACAATGAATGAAGGCTTGGAGAAAATAGATATATACTTAATCCCTTTTTAGTAGCTAACCGTCTAAACCAGAATATGTAAGAAGTATCTGTATTGTTGCAAAGTCTCTAGTTAAGTATTTTTTTTTTTTATTTCACAATAGCCCAGGCATTATCATAAGTAATTACACTTGCTTGTCTAGCTTATTAACAATAATCTTAACATTTCATAAGTGAACATTTCATGCTGTATTACATTTGCTTGTATGCTTCTGAAGTGGGGGAAGGAAGTTCTTGAATTTATTAAATGCTTTCTCTTTATCAGTTTTTCTATTGCATTGTAGTTAGCAGAAAACAGGAGCTGCTCGGATTAAGTGTCAGGGTGAAAAAAGAGGTAAAAGTGTAAACAGCAATATTTGAATGTAAAATTTGCAATTGAAAACATTTGCAAACCACCAGTGAAGAGAGTACTACATGCTRTAGGAAGACTCAGAGTTAGAACCTTATCTTTATATATTCTAATAAAAGATAAATGGAGCCCGCTGCAGGCCCTTTAAGCTTTTGGGGGATAGAGGAGCACAAGAAACRGGGCTTTATTAAACAAATAGATAAAATCCTGGCATTTTGTCTTCTTCCTGATTTTTTYCCCCCCTTTGCCATTGACGATAAGGGTTCACAATGCAAAACTCCCACCAGCTGGTGTTTCCGCAATGAAAACGCCCTCGGGAAAAGGACTCTCCTACTGACAAAAGCACCTGAAAGCTCTGCTTCAGAAGCCAGTGCTATTTACATAACCACATAAAGGCAACTCACAATGCAATTAGCCATATCGGCATCACACCAGAGAGCGTCAGAGTCCTTTATAAAGGTTCCCCCCTACGCTGCCATGATGGTGCTTTATGCTTTTAATTAGAAGAACGCCGTTATTGACTTTAAGGCATTAATTCTCTGGGGTCTAGTGGCAATGAAGTTATGACAGGTGATTTTCTACGTTCAACCTCTTGTAAATTATACTTTGCACTATATAAAAAGTTTCTAGGGTTAAGTAGCACGCCTCGATTTATTTTCCAAAGAAAGAAAACAAGATAGTTGGTTCAGTTTGTACAGTAATATATGCAGACCCCTGAATAAAAAAATAACAATTAGATTTATGAAAAGAGATGATAAATTCAATATATTTTAACCAAATGGGAATCAGAAGAAAATAATAAGCCAAAATGGAGGAAACAGATATAATAGGTGATTCTGAAAAACAATTACATTTTAATTTATTATTTGACTTTTTTAACACAAAATAATATGGTTGCTCTGAAAAAATGATGAATTTTCAAGCAATTCTATCATATTCTTTTCACAATTTTGTTGTGATATATCTATTTATTAACCTTTTCATTATTTACTTTTAGTAGTTTATTATTAATATTACTTAGTTGAGAAACTGAGTCACCTACTATTGTTTCTGGTTTTTAACTGACTGAAATGATTGGAACAGAGGATAATGGAGCTCAGACATGGATAATGAATAACAAATAACGTAGTTCTGCTACAAGTTTTCAGATGTGAATTGCTTGTTCCTGAATTTAAAAATCTTTGGGAATTCTTGAAAGTTTTCATGAATAGTTTGTGATTTTCCTTCCAAAGATGTCTGGATAACATATGGTATGATCCTATCAAAAGTACTGTACAGAAATGGGAGGTGTCTTTAGCTAGAAAAGGAATGTGGATCAAGTTAGTTTAGTAAACAGTCAGCTATAATTAGTCTTAAACAATAGCTTTACAGGAATCCATGAGATTTGCCACAAGAGTGTATTGAACAGTTCATCTTGTCTTATGTTCAGATTTCTTTCACTAAGTCTTACTTTGTTTTGCTACAGGGGAATGAGAAAGAGTTTAGAGCTCACAAAGCAAAGGGCATGCCTTGTATGGAAAAGTGGAGACATCAAAAGAAATTACCAGCTGTAAGGCTAAAACAGCCACAGGAAAATACTTTGTCACCTGACACAAGAATTCAGCTGCGGAACTCCTTGTTGTGGAAAGTTATAGATGGCAAAAGTTTACACGGATCCAGAAGGTGATTAGATAAATTCATCAAGGAGAAAATTAATCAAGGCTGTTGAATGCAAACCACCTTTGGCTCAAAATGTGTGTGAAACAGATTTTTGGAAGCAAGAAGAGCTATACCATTTGCTACTGGATATTGCTGGAGTCAAGATACAGACATGGGCACTGGGTCCATCCTAGTACAATCATTCTTTTGACTGTCATTCTTAAATTGAGAAATAAAAAAAGAGAAGTGAATATGGGAAAGATAAAGGGAAGGCATACAAAACTATAGTGTACAAAAGTAAAAATTTCAGTCATACTTAATAGCAGTCAAATCAGCACTGAGGTGCCTATCAGTGTATGTGATACTTTTATACACATTTCTTGCTGCTATCTCAATAAAGATGATGGAATACAAGCAGATATCCCAGTTTCTAAACTGACCTGTAATTTGAACTGCATCATGTTTTCATTTGATAAGATTAAATATATTGTTTGATTTGACAGAGGTAGCAGAATATTTCCCAGGGAACAACAGTATTTCTATGAATCAGTTAACACTTCTGTTGCTAACTGAGGTTATGCTTCGTGCGGATGACCATTAGCAAGAATAATTCTATTTTTTATGTAAACATACCTTAGCTAAAAGTGAACATTTGAAATACCAAAAAAGCTGCTTTGCTACTTTTTTAACCCAGAGCCATATAGCAAAGCATATTTAGATAACAGTGAAAATATACTTAGCTAGTGCCCATAATATACATAGACTTAGATTTTTACTGTAGTTGAAGAATATTCCGTACCTATAACCTTGGATTCTCTGCAAAATTACCAACAGTTATTCAAAGAAACCAACTTTATTTGTTGAAATATAAACAGTCAGGACACTTCCAGTATATGCTGGAAAGACAGCAGTCACAACGTCCATTTCTTGTATATTAAATACTTTAACATATTTACATCCCGATTAATGAGTTCAGCAAGTTCTAACATAAGACATTTTTTGCAAGAATGTTCCCTCCAGTAGACTAGAGCACAGAACAGGAATTCTCCATTGATTTTTTTTTCTTATTATCATTCATATATCAATTGCAACAACCATAAAAAATAGACCTTATCACTGCAACTAAGAACGCTTTTCTAGTTGCAACAAGCTTATAGAAAAAAATAACATCAAAAGAAAATCTATCTCTGTAATGTTTTTTCACAGACTCTAAGAACTAGATCAAATATGGTAATAAGCCCCCGTAGGCTAAAATATATAGTCATTTGACCTTTAGCATTAAATGAAAGATCTACTGCTAGATATTTAGACTCTTTTCAACAATAAATTGGAAGAGGTAAGCATGTCAGAAGTTTTCAGAGTTGGCAGTGAGTCACCAAGACCTAGTCAACAGAAAATATAAGCACAAAAAAGCACAAAAAATATTTATTTATTTATTTATTTTGAGTTTTGGATCTAGGGGTCTTGTCTTGCACATAGGAGACTATATATTTTTTTTTTTCAATTTTATAGGGCTCACTATATCTGAAAGTGGAAGGAAGACACTTTTTTCATATAATAGCCAAATTAATGAAGTACAGGCCCAGGAAACAGAAAACTAGGGTCAGCTTGATAAGGTGATGCCTCAGTTCTTCCACATGAACTCAGCTAACCATATCCTCTGTTATTTTCTGCTGAAACTGCAAAACAGGGGGGGAGCAGTTGCTTAGGCTAAGGCAATTTTAATATGCACTCAGTGAATTTTCAGGACAAGAAAGGAGATTTTTAATGATTTTAGCCATTTCTTCCTTTAAGGACTGTTATATGTGTATATTTAGGAAGCTGAATTGTAGTTTTGGAACTGAGATATCAACAACCCACTTAAGTCTCATTTTGGATCTTCCTTCAAGTTGTACATAAAACTGATACTGAGAATAAAGCAGTTCAATTTTCCCATATGTTGGCTCTTGTAACAGTAGCATTAATTTAGGCATGAGGATATGAGAAAGTCCAGATGCATTCAGGAATAATAATTATCGTTCAAGACTTTAAGAAGTGTTTGTATACCTCAAACTTGTCTTTTTYTCAGGTTAAATAAGTCAGCCTAACAAAAGACATTACCTCTTCCTACCGGTCTTACCTAACCTATATTCTCAAATCATCATTTTCAACATATTACAACTATTCAAAAGATAAAACAATCTGTGATATGCAAGATACATTATGCAATTTTAGAAAAAAAAGCCCATCCTTATAAAAAATGTGCATACACTTGTGGGCACAACAGTTAGGCTGTTACAGACATTACAGATATGTGATATAAATAACAAAAAAAATCCTCAGAAGCTTAATGCTAATAAAAGCTCTGAGCTTAATACTTAAAAACAGCATGATGAAAAGATGAGGCAGCAGTTGCTTTGACTCTTGCTGGGTTGGTCTGGGTGTTGGGATGTGTACCTCATTTTTCCTTCTTTATGTTTACATTTTTTCAGTCTGTGTGATTTTTGAAACTTCACATAAAGCAGCACTATCACTATAATTTTCTATATTTAAAAAGTAAAAAAAAGATAGCCTAGCTGTTCTGACATTTTCTAATAAAATGAAAGAAATATCTTCACCTCAGAGCCRTGGCTTACATGTACTCCAGGTTAGCAGTGAAGGCCACAGTGCCCTTAAATTGGCCTATGTTGAATGAACTGATTTTAGTAAAGTTTTTTCACAGTGTAAACTAAATACTAAAGGAAAAAAAATATTGTTCTCATTGCATACAAAGAGGCTATGGACAAAATTGTAAGAAAATGGATTATCTCATGTCTTCAGATACTTTCAGGATTGAAACATTTTCAGAAGTCTTTCACTGTCGTAGCTTCTGTTGCATCAAATCTGTGGGTATTGGGAGGATTTTAATATCCGTTTTGTGAAACATCCCATTTTGAAAGTACTAAATTAAATGTAGAATAAAGATATTTCTTGATACTAAAGAAGCATACTTTCTGGTCTCTTGCACATGATCTTTATCATTGCTTTTAGTCTCAAATTAGGGCTCTGGGACTGCCAGCATCRCTTGATCTGAACTGATTTTAAGGAAAGTAGCACACTGCACAGAGCTTCAACAACACAAAGTCTCTTTCAGCCATCACAGACAAATGACACTACTGTACAGCTATATCTGTGGGCAATCACAGTGTAATCGTAGTTGGTGGGCTGATCACAAGGGAAGAAGTTAGTAAAGGCCAGATCTTCTTTTATCTTTCTTCACTAAGTTCATCAGTGCAGTTAATGACTGATGCTAAGTAGCTGTCTGCACTGTCACCAATGATAAGGCTGTTTACATAACACAAATACATTGGTAGTTACAATCTGAGTTGTTTTTATACATGCTAAAAGCTGTCAAACATTCCCTTTGGGGCTTCAGATGTATTTTTAGAAAATTCTAATCTAGAGTATCTGTCAAGCTACTCCCATATTTAATGCAGATGTAGAAGCAAATAGCGGCAATAGAGAAGCTTCTGTAAGTGCTAACACAATACATCTTCACCAGCATCTTCATCATTTCTCTTGTACATGCTGTGGCTTATTTCTCTAATAGTATGGCTGCAGTAGTATGTCTTTGTATACACTTCCCTGTTTACAAGGGGACCCTACTTTGACACTTTAGGTGGTAATATTTTTACTTTATCATTCCATGGAGTTCAGAGAACTGTAAAAAAAAATATATATATACAAGATTAGTCATCTTTTTTTATTTGACAGATGCTTACTACTTCCCAAGGGTATTACTCTCAATAGGTATATTTTTAAAAAATCCTGTCTTTTTGTATTATTAGCAGTTTTCTCCATCATTCTGTGAGAATGATGTATTGCTGGGATACTGCCCAGCCAAGCTGTGCCAGCATGTTATGTCACACAATGTATTGAGAGATGTCAAAACAACTCAGTAACAATCAAATTTATATCAACAATCAATAACATGGACAATAAATTATGAGAAACCAATCAAAATACAGGCACACAGTGCAAATAGTTATAACTTTATTTACTTTCTCTGACATCAGCTGAGCAGCTAGAAACATACAACTGTTAATCATAGAATCATAGAATCGGTAAGGTTGGAAGGGACCTCTGGAGATCATCTAGTCCAACCTCCCCGCTCAGCAGGGTCGCCTAGAGCATGTTAGACAAGGTTGCATCCAGGCGGGCCTTGAATATCTCCAGAGAGGGAGACTCCACATCTCAGCTAGGGAAAACGGTCCAGTAAATAAAGCTCTGAAAGGGTTAAAGAGCATGCAGGACTGGAGACATGTCTCCAAAGCTGCTGAGAAGTTTGAAAAGTTGCAGAAAATCTCTATAATGAGTTTGTTTGTCTTGGAAAGCTACCAGGTTATAAACACTTAAATTTAGACCTCTGAAGCCATGTCATCTTGTCTGGTGTCACAAAGCATCTAACTACTGGTCATAATCACCTTTTATCAGTCTTCTAGAGTATGAGAGAAAAAACAATCCTAGTAATGAAATGCTGAAAAAGTCTTAAAACATCCTAGTAAAGATTCTTAAAAAGTGCTTCATCTAACGCATGTAAAAATCATACTTCCTCTAGTGTCACAGGAGAATATGGGTTCATCCTGCTTTGGTGTGGCTGATGCAAGAACAAGTTTCCAGTTAACTATGTTTCTGTCACTCCTTTCAGTATATTTAGTGGTATAGAGATACCATTTAACCAGCAGGATAACAAAATAAAGACATATGGGAAGGGATTAATGAAACAGATCTTTAGAGCAACTAACTCATTATGAATCTGGCCTTCCCATTCATTCACTTTGGCTAGAGTTGTGTCGGAGTAGCCTCACACTGTTCTGGCCAGACAGCACCTTGCCAGGTAGCAGAGGCTCACACAATGTGAGTGGGAATGCATGTGGCAATTGCCTATAAATCCTTTTGTTATGAGGTTATGGGATCTAGATCCATTGTAATAGGCTCATCAGTATTTTTAATGGCAGAAAAGCTATGATACTYTCATCTTTGCAGAATTGCTAGGTGATTCAAAATGAGATGCCACATACCATATCTTGCCCAGATACTCTGAGACATTACTTTTTTGAACAGATCCCAGCTCTTGCACAGTCCCAGTACCAAGTGAAACTTTCTTAGCTGAGACTGTAGATATGTGTCTGACTTTTTAATCTGSGCTTCTTTCTATTAGAAAAATAATCACCGAATTAGGTTATTTAATACATGAAATAAAACATATAACACTAATATAAGARTATTAATTAATGCTTCGCTATGAGGATGGACACTTATAGACCTGAATGATAACAGTCCTTGTTTCCTGACCATTTTTACTGATGGTCTGCTATGTGGACAATTATTCACTAAAATATAAAATGAAACCAAGATCTACTTTCACCTAAACGACTGAACGGCTACTAGGCACAAGGTAAACCGGTGATGAAGATTATGCTCAGTATTCTATTTATAATATTTCTCATTTATGTACAAAAAATTGCAAAGGACTTAAAACACTGCTAGTCCCTGATTTTGTGCCATTGAAGTGGATAAGTGCTGTACCAGGTAGTGGTAACTAACTGTCAAATTGTATCACAGCAATATTTCATAATTCCTAAAACCTTCCTCTCTAATCCTGCTTTTATCCTCATACACAATCAGATATCCCTATTTGTTTATAATTACCAACTTTCCCATACCACAGAGTACGAGAAACCCACCATACTCTGAGTTACTCAGCACTCTATGATGAATATTATCACCATAAACTCATAATATGACTCACTGATAACTCATAACATGACTCGGTGAACATCAACTCAGTGCAGAAAAGACAWCACTACTAGGGAATAACATTCACTACCAATGAGTCTTCCTAGTCTTCTAATTCTTCTCTTAAAGTGCAATAGTATTTCATGCTACTAATGATCATCCGTGTATAGTGGCCAGGCGTATTGTTGACTAGAGAGGTTCCACTTTTATACCACTYTATTTTGACATAGTCAGTCCCACTGAGTCTGTGATTTCTCCAATTATACTCCCTTGTTTTGTATGAACAAGCAGTCACCAACCATAATATATGAAGAAAAGGATAGAAGTGAAGYGAACAAAATACAGAACAATAAAAAGTAAACATAAATCTGCATAAAGAACATGAAAGAGAGGTGATTAGACAATAGGGAAAAAATAAGGTGAAAGAAAAGGTGAACAACCAGCGTATCAAGAAGAAACAACAAAAATATAGTTACCCTGAAATTGCCTTCAGATGTCAATATAGGCCTTGTGCTGAACAATGGCACCTGCAGAAAGTTGCGTTTTAGCATAGCTGAGATCAGCTGCACCATTTGCTCCTGCTCAGCCTGTTCTCATCTCTGCAGCTGGGATTAGCATGACTTCTAAACATTTATTGCTACACAGACCTAAGAGAAACAATTCATTCTTTCTATGGGAAAAGGGAGTCTAAAAGTTCAGACTACACTCACAAGATTCCCTTTTATGAGCTAGACTGGGCAAAACACAGGAGAGGTTTCCTAGGCAGGTCAGTAAAGGAAGTAGGCATATTTGTCATTATTATGAATACTCAGCAGGTTTTATCATCCGAACTTTTGTTTCAGCTGTGGGGAACTTGGTAGCATTCAACATACCCCTTGCCTTTTATCTTTTCTTTTTTTTCTTTTTTTCCTGGCTGCCCCCTACTCAAATGCAAAGTCATAGTGTTCAGTGAGAAAGCAGAGAGATAAAAATTTGGCAGGTTATAACGACTATATGCAGTAGCATTTTATTGAAATAATTTAGTGTATAATCCTCCATATAGTTTCAGTGTGGTCTGACGCACTGTAACCACAGCTGTCTGCACAATTGGATCCTCAGTTCTCCCTTTCTAGTTTTGACGGAGAATGTAGAATCTAGGAGGAACATATCCTCTAATGGTCCCCCTCACATATCTGTCAGCATGACTCACCTSGGCTAACCACAGCTATATCAAAAGTAAGGGCCTAAATCAAATTATCGTGGGGTGAAAGAGTGGGCTGAAAGGGCAAAAGTAGAGGCCGAAGGCAAGCCAACAGTTTAGAGTGTCTGAATGGAGTATTTTTAAAATCAGAAAGCCTACTAAAAATCTAGAAGGTCTTTAGGAAGTTTTCTGCTCAAAAGTACACCAGTCTCCTGATGCAAATTTCAGTTGATTTTTCTCCATTCTTGGAGAGCAATAAAATACAAAGTCTTCTTTAGTAAATGTTCCAGAAGATCTTTGATATGCTTCAATGAAAAAATTCTTTCTGCAGTTATATAACTCCCTGTTCTTGTCTTATCACCTATCAATTACCCAATAAGGAAAGATTTATTTGAAGTTAAGAAAAAACTCATCTTTCAGATACATATTTTTTTGTTTCTGAATATCAAGGAAGGTTGCAGCATACTTCATTGCTCCTTCCTGAGCTCATAACATTCAGTTTCTTACTGTTAGGGAACAGCTTATTAAACTACTGACATTCTCCGTAAAAGCCTTTTACATATCTGGACTGTACAGATTGCAGCTATTTTCTCTTGAGACAAATTCTTTAGGAAAGTTCTCAGCAACCAGAACTTTGATTGCAAAATAAGTAAGAAAAGGCAGTCATTTTTAGATGGAAATAGTTACTCTTTTAGCTGCAGAACCAAGAATAAAGTTGAATGAATTCATGGCATTGATCAAATGCTTTTCCTCTGTGTAATGAAAACAAAAGATTGCTTGACAACCAGGAGACTGCTTAGTCTCACTGAGTAGATATGGGGTTAGCGGGCAAAGTGACATAGGATTAGATCTGGTTTGAGATTGAGGAGTCACAAAGAATGCTCAAGCAGATTAAAAAAAAAAAAAAACAGGAAAAAGGGGAGGCTGGAAAAGCAGAGCTGGAGAGCAGTAAAAGAAAGGAGAACATGGAGTTCAAGGAAACTAAAAACAAGGTGAACCCAAAGGAAAAAGAGAAAGAACTGTGCTCTGCTACAGAGTTGATCTAATATATTATTACTAAACATAGTTTCACTGAAAAATACTGATATATGAGCCYCAAATATTTTGTCTGAAACATCTTGAGTTTGATTAAATTTCTAAATTCCTGAAGGGCTGACCTTCAGCTGCAGGCTCTGGAAACTAGAGATTGTCTTCCACTGGCCTTATTGCTGTCTGAGAGCCAGGTGCCCTAAAGTCCCCCAAACTGCTCAATAAAATAAATATCCTTGTACATTTTACTACTTATATTTACAGTTAAGCTAATAAGAATGTCAGCTTCAAAGAACAATTGCAAGGTCTCTTCAGCTTTTATTTTTTCAAAGAATTTTTAACATTATGGTTTTCTAGCATTACTAAATTTTTTGGAGTAGTCCAAATCCAAGAATAAAGTCTTGACACTTCCTGTAAATCAGAATATTTACCTTGTAACCCCAACAAGTCAGTATATCCTGGGTGGAGGTTTTGCCGTGACAGAATAAGACGTATAAAGACATGTAAGAGACTATTCCAGATCATATTTTCCATACAAGTAACAACATAACCTGTAAGTTTTACATCCCAAATGTTTCACTATTAGAGCTGCAATATCCAAAGACTGGAGCTTCCTAGAAAGTCCTTTTCTCATCTGGGGGATTTGCCATTCAAGTAGCAGGACATGCTTTCACAGAGCTCCAGGAGTTTCCTTCCTACCAGCCCTTCCACTCTTAATGTGACTTATTCATTGAGCCATAGCCACACTGAAATTAGTGTCCTAAATCAAAGCTAATTGCATACATTCCCTTTATAGTCAATATAGGCTATTATAGTCAAGACAGACAAAGAAATAGGCACCTTCAGAAAGCAATTCTTCCCACTCAAAGGTAGAAATCATTCTTTGCTAATTTCTTAGACTATAAAATGGAACTTTGTAATATAAAAGGTGTAAAAGTATAAGTTAGTTGAGATAAATCCTATACCTCATGCCTCCATCACACAGAATTGTCTCCATCAGAGTCAAGCCCGTGTGCATACATGCTCCTAGATTTAGAATAATGAGCTACCTTCAGACCAATTGCCATTAAAACCAGCATCACTTGGTAAGTGCCTCCTTGTATGCATGTTCCTCTTCAGATACTCGTATTTGCAAGTTTTTGCCCTCCCTGCTCCAGCAAATCCTACCATTGAAATCTTTGCTATTGTGTCTTAACAGCAAACTCTACAAAGATGCAGAATTGGAAATAGCCCACATAAAAAGTAGAAGTTCCCAAACTTGGTGCCACTTTGGGCGTGAGAGTAGCATGTGATTAGAAATATTATAGTTGCCCAATGGTAGAGTAGACTGCTCCAAGTACAAAGCACATAAATAATTATCTAAARTAGTTTGCAACGGTCTGTCCTCAAAGCAATGCCCCTCTCTGTTTCTTTGTTGCATCCAGGAACTTTTGCATCAAAATCACTGTCTCTTTGGGCCCATGTCTCATTTTCACAAATGCATATGCTCCTAATTCAAAGATGCTCCTAATTCAAAGAATTAAGAAGCAGAGCATCTATCTCTCCAGCTAAGGAAAGGCTTGCAAAAAAAAAAAAAAAAAAAAAAAAAAAAATCTCAGTTTGGAAGTGGATTGGATTAACTGTGTTTATACCTTCTTAAATCTATTTATAATAATGTATTCAACAACAACCAAGCACTTGTACCTTGCAAACTACAACAGATTTGAATAAACTATGGAAACTTTTTAATGCATTATCTTAGTATCTCTTGTTTGTTATAACATGGTTATATGTCTCACCCACAGTCTGCCTTATCTAAATTAACACAAGGGKATTCTGTTCTTTGCAAACAAAACTCTGCTTTTGTACAGCACTTTCTCTTTAATAACATTGGACAAGTAAGCAAGTGAAATGACAAATTACCATACAATCTAAGAGATAGGGCTAGCTAAACAAATAAAACAAATTCTCTTGGAATTTTAATAAACATTGTTGAATAGTTTATGAGTTTATCTTTACTGGTAGCTACAAGTCCATAATTATAAATTCCAATTGTACTTACTTAAGATATATTCAATATTGTTTATTTAAATAAAAGTTTTAAATGGGGTTTTGATAAAGGATGTAGGTGTTTATAGCATATATTTTTTAAAAGAATGCCTCTTAATTAATTAGAAATTTTAGCTAGGAAGTTCTTGTTTCCTGTATTTATGATCAACTCTCATTTTCAAATATTCATGTCAAATGGTTCTGAGTTGCATTTTTTTCTCCTCTCTCCCATTCTTCTTTCTTCAACACTCTGAAAAGTTCAAGCTTCTAATATAAGCTGCATACAGTTCACATCCTTATTATTTACCCACTCACCCAGGCTAAAAGCCTTTCTTGACATTAACATTCAACTCAAATAAAAATGAAGGATTCATCATCACATTCTTGGCTACCTGACTCTTCTGCCTAAAAACACAAATATGTAAAGGCAGAGGAAGTTTTATATATCAAAGAAGGTATTATGTGCTTGAGAAGGGCTATGTCATTATAAAAGATTTTACACTGGAGACATCCTGCTAAAACTGTAGCAGTAACTGCTACACTCTTTAGCGATTTGCATTAACTCATATTGGTATCTGACACAACTTCCTTGAAACCTTTCTATTCATGCATTTTCTCCTCTATACAWAAAGATCTTCCAAAAATCTTAGCTAGAAGATCCTAGAAAGTGTCAGAAGATTATCAGYAGATGTTGATTGCAGATCTCTTCTTTAGAGACTCTGAAGCTGAGTGAGGGTGTGCCTTCAAATCCTTCAGATATCCTGGATAAATAYACCAGGATAGTCAGCAGTGAGAAAGGATTTCAGCACTGTATGCTGCTGTTAGGGACCGACACACCCCCTGGCACAGAATGCCTCTTTGTCAGTCTTATCGCAAAATAAAATTTGGCAGCAGAATGGTGTTTACTTAAAATATGACTTGAGATAATGGAATAAAGTTCTGAAAAGATATGATGAAAAATCAGCATTAAGATTCTATTTAGCAATAAGGTTTTCCTTTGGGTGCTCCAGCATTTATCTAGTTTGTTGTTGCTGACTAATTAGCCCATACAATGTACCCCAGGCCCTTGAGAGTTCCTCTAGCTGCTTCATTCTTTTTCCTATTGTTAAGGATGACTATCTGCAGCATCCAGAGCGGCTGCCCTGGGTGACCTGCCCTTTCTCTAACCCCTCCTAGGATGACCTCAGCTTTCCTCTCTACCTGCCCCTCACTTCATGCAATTGGTCACTGAGACATCACAGGGTAATGGAAGCGATTAAATCACTTCCTTTCCCCCTCTTTGTTCTTGTCATTAGATTAATATTTTTATTGTATATTTTAAGTAGTACATCTCTGTGTTCAGAGTGATTTCCCTACTTTATAGTTTTCTGAAGATTTCTAGTAAAACTCTTCACGCACACCATCAGAAAGATAAAATGCACTATCTTTGTACTAGATTTATAGCTTCTCTTCCTTTGTGAGAGTTTTGCAAAGCGCAGATAGAGTATAACAGTGGGATGAGTGTTAGAAATGTGATACTCTTGCAACACAACTGCAGCCAAACCTTTATCCCCTCAGTCAGCTTTAGGGACATTCACAGGGGACTCCATCACAATATCTACAGATATTTGCTAGATCCAGCCGGAAGGAAAATAATACCATGAACTTATAAGTTGATAGACCCACTTCTGAGTTCTATATGACAGCTGATCATCAGAAACTAGAAAAAAACACTCCAGAGCTGCAACTGGTTCTTCTGCCAAGGGAATGAGGGAAAAAATGCACAGCAAATATGTGGTGTGCAGGATGGGAATGGGAATGGGGAGAGTGGGGCTACCCTTTGTTTCTAGATAACTGTTTATGATTATCAGTGCATAGCTATCTGGGGAGATAGCCTGTGACCATCTGCTGTATCCCACAGGCACAATTCCCAGAGAAGTTTCTGAGGCTTCCAAACAAGGAAGTCTGGATTTTCAGAAGCAAAATGAATCCATGCTTACTGATCTTTCAGTGCCCAGAGCTGAGGATAGGGCATCTGCTAATCTGTACAGCAGTCGGATTTTGTGCAACCTGGTACCTCCAGGAATTACAGGCTGTAAAGCAGGATCCCGAGTTTTCTGGATCAATAGACTATGAAAAGCTCCTTTACTCTCTTATTTCTCGCTTCCAGTCTATGAAGTAGTTTGTGGATGCCAGATCTTGCTAGATGCATGTTGTGTTGCCTAATTTGATTTTCATTTGTGTGTGTGTGTGTGTGTGTGTAATTATTAACCTAAAATGGGACATTTGTCTCTATTCACAGTTCACAGGTCCATTAGACTCAGTGCTCTCTGCTTTGATCTTTCTTTTTGTTGTTAAAGGAGAATCTCCTAGTCTTCATACGGAGACCTAGCAAAGGTAATTACTGTTAGGAGTAATAGCAGATGGAATGGTATTTCCCAGGTATCTATGATCTCCATTTACTATTGAAAGCAGTAAACACCTTGAGGCATAACATTTAGCACTTAGCTAGCCTTCAAAAGTAAGTGGAACAGTAAAATTCAGTAGCAAGGTGAGTCTTTAGATCCGTCATTAATCACATTATATCATTTGAGATGATTGATCAGATATTTGAACCTGAATGCATATAACATTGCTGTGCCCAATCCATCTTATTTTGGTAAAGAACATAACTTTAAATTATATTTTAGTTTTCCAGCTCAAATACTACATTTGAGGCCAGACCACTTGTTCTTACTTGGGCAAAATTTTCSCTATCTCATTATGGAAGAGTGATGGCTGAGTAAGAAATGTAGGATGGAGGTTTCATTAGGTGCAGGTAGAACRCCTCATTTTTCTAGTTAGATAAATCTGAATATCTATGCAACAATGAAATTACTTGATTCTTACTGATTTCATAAACTGATTAAGTGAGTCATATGCGAAGTAAATGCATTTGCTTTTAAAAACTTTGTTCAGTCCAGTATTACAATAATGCACCGCTTTCTGCCTTTCTTATTCCGCTTTCTTTTGTGACGAGCTCAGAGCTGAGGTCAGCCAGTCTTTGTTATTATGGCCTTCCTTCTATACGAGACGGATCAGGCAAGATATTTAGCATATTCATCATTCTCTGTCTATTTAAGGACTGACTGACAAAAGTACATTTTCTATTATTGTTTCTTTTTGCATAATGTATATCAGTTGGTAATAAAATGCCAAACTGATGATTCAACACTTGGAATGTATAAGTTCAGAGATCTATTTCTGAATAATTGGAATTTTATCTTTGTGTTTCTATGGAAATGAAATTCTAGGAATTATATTTACTGWATGATCTTTTTGCAAAACCTTAACTCAGGATTCACCCACCCTATTCTGTTTTTCCAATGAAAAACACATTAAAATTATTGATTCAAAAATACTTTACAAAATGACATTATTTTCATAGCACTTCATAATGGAAGATTGAATGTGAAAAACATACTGCTTTACTATAGCRATAAGAAAATCAATTCTAATTGCTAAAGAGTCTGATTTAAAAGAATGGTCTTACAGACTGAAATATTATTGATGGTGAACATTTATGGCACAGTCTGGTCCCTAGGCTCCTGAATCACACATCTCAATGAAGTCAGTGGACTTCTGTCCACTAGTTTAAAAGAAGCAGTCACAGTTTAAGAAGTCATAGTTTAAGAAGCAATAATATTAATGCAAAAAATCTTCTAGCGTAAAGTGAAAAGGCATAGATCTCAACATCTGAAGCATAAATATGGTTTCAGGTAGTCACCTAGAAGATAAAATATCTACAAGATATGGTAAAACTACTTGAAAGGTTGTTGCACATTTTTTAGATTTTTTTATTACATGAAATCTTTATGAAATTTGTTGTGTTTCATTAATTTGTTACTCATAAAAAGATTTCTGTTGCAATGAAGATTACCCCATTTCAAGGCAAGAGAATCTGTGTGAAAAAAAAAGATAAAATAAATAAGTTGGAATGACTCAACGAAAACTTGTAGTGAAAATCTGGGGAAATTTATGTCATTTTTTTGCATTAATTTACTCCTTTCTGTATATGGAAAATATATTTTTCCATAAAAAGATTTTTCCAYAAAAAACTTAGTCATGGCATTGTAAAAAAATCACCTAGCCCCCCCCCCCCAAAAAAAAAGTGATTATACAGAAACTAAAAATAAATTTTGGAACATTTGCCAAAATGCATCCTCATAATTTAAAAATACTGGACTGAGAATTTTATAACTTTTTTTTTTACTATAAATTCTTTTTAAAATCTTAGAATGAAAAGTCATTTCAAATTCTAGAACTTAGAAAATCATCAAAATGTAACATTTTATGAACTTCTAACATTTTTTCAATTAAAAATACAAAACCCACCTTCAAAATATTCTTTATTATGTCTATAGACTTAAGTGATAGCAAGAGTTAAGGTCAAAATTTTCAATAGGTTTTCTCACATCCATGGGGAATATAAACCTGCTAAGAACCAACTGATGATTTGAGTTATAAATTGCAATTGAATAACTGATGATCAAAAATTTATTGATCCCTGAAAATTCAAGGTATACATACTCATTGCATTAGTTTACCTGGTATTTATTGAAGATTGAATATGAATTGTTACAAAGACGTCTCTAAAAAAGAAATGTGTTGAACAACTTTGAAAATCTTCTCCCTTCAATACAAAATATCCAGAAAAAATGTTGATGTCCTTAATCATTCAAATAGAATGCTTATAATTCCTTATTTTGTCATGTTATCTCAAGAATATGTGAGTTTACGCTCATGCTGTGATCCTTGGTTGTACTGTCTGCACCTCTGGTGACTTGTATGCAACATTTATGTGATAAATAAGCCTGTTTAAACTGTATCTTTAGCATTAAAAATGCATTATAACTACTGCGTCTAGAACTGCAAAGACGATACTACAATTTATGGAGTTTAGATGTAATTCAGTTTTTAAGTCAATAAATCATTGAGCCAGACTTATAGCTTGATTAAACTTGATCCAGACCAAGCTAAGTCTCAATCAGGATAAATGAAAACACATTCATAAGGTCCAGCTAGGTTTGTATCTTAATGTGCAGATAGTGTTTGCAATTTAGGTCTCATTAACAGCTTTCCTTCTAAGATTGGAAAAACCATTTATTCCTCCTGTTCAGCATACTGACTGATAAAAAAAAAAAAAAAAAAAAAAAATTGTTACATATCTTGGTATCCACAACATATGCCTTGAAAATTCAAGGATATAGTATCAGAAATATTATACTACAGAATATTTGCTGGAACCACTAGAAGCTGATGTTATGAGTCTGCTAAAAAGTTTAATAATGCAAACTTTTTATTTTAAAATGTCATTTTCCTTTGGAAGCATATACCTTCAGTGCCTTGTGAACATGTCAAAGGTGTGTGCATTACGCTTTTCTCAAAGACTTTTACTTCCTACCTTCTTAATAAAGACTTCTGTGAAAGTCTTAATCTGGACCTCATCTGAGAAGGCCCTGGGCTGAGTTTGGAACACAGTGGATTTTTTGGGACTCAGCTGGAAAAAGCAAAATATTTCCCAGGTAATATTGAATATAAACATCTTTGTGTAGAATTCTACACTAGGAAATTATGAAATTTGAATCAATTCAAATTAAAATAAATTATTTTAAAGAATACTTCAGAATGCAACATTGGGATTTGTTCTACAGTTTTCCAGGGAGAAATTCTGTTGTTGAGACTGATGATTTTTATTTATGAAAGCAATTAGTTTCCTAGTTTTATCTCAACCGTATTTTTCAGCCATTTTTCCACATTTTTTCCACATTTAGAAAAGGAATTTGAATTTTGAACTTTGGTTTACTGTGTTAGAGTGTGAGAATTAGGCATCATAGTGGTTTGCAGTAGATGTTCTGAGTATGTGCCTACAGAAAACCAAATATATTTGACAGGATTGCCTTTTCTAAAGGAAGAACTGTTTAATTTCATCATTAATAGCAGTAAAAAGCCTTCACAGACAATAGATTTGTATGGCTTATGACCTTAGGCAAGTTTTACATTTCTTGCAGTGTTGCCAGTGCACATCATTGTTTAATAGTAGCGGAACACCACAAATGGGAGTGTTAGTAAGACTATGAGTAGAATTTGTTATAGAAAATCAGACAATRCTACTTGATCATTAAAATTCTTATGGTCTTTCCAAAAAATATCTCTCAGATGCTGGCCAAGGCTTTCAGCAGCAAGCTAGCCTTTGGATTTCACAACCGTTGTACAACAAACATACTAGAAAAAGAATGACTTACAGAAGACATTGCTGTGTAGCTTACTTCCCAGGGTCTGTTCCCTTCTTTTATGATGATTTAATACTGTCGGTGTTGTACAATCAGAATTAGGTGGATAAGTCCCACTTTTTCCATATTTTGCATGTTATTTAAACTTGCTGTTGAATTGTTTCTCAAAAGTGACAATTAGAGTTTAACATCCCCTGGCACTCTTCCATGAATTCTCACCCATTTAAGTCAGTTGCTAAGAACAACTGAGTTCTTGGGAACAGCTGGGGAAAAACAAGTTACTTCTAGAGAAATTAAAATGGGAGATATCAGCTGAGTGGAATTTTATTTATTATGTACGGGAAAAACTGACAAGGCAACCTGAAACTGATCATGACTATATACACCTGCATATGTACAGTAGGAACAGGAAATAAATGTAAAAAAGTCTAGGAGGAGAGGTGTATGGAGTATGTGTGCAAGACTTTAGCTTTTTAGATAACTGTTCATAATTTAAAATTAATTTACTATTAGTCAATAATCCCCGTTATTAGTGTGCCAAGAAGCATATTGAAAATTTTGAAAACAAGATCTTTGAAAGAACATGCTATTTCTTACCTGCTTAAATGTTTTAGTCATGTATTCTGATGATAGCAAAATGATTCCACCAAAAACCATAACAGTTTAATTAAAAACTAATCTACATTTCTTTCTAATAGTGGCAATAAGAAAAAAGTTACAGAACAGTCATAAAATTGATTTAAAATCATGAATATTACTTCTTTTCTATACCACACATTGGTAGGTGGAACATTCAGATTAATACATATGCACCATGACATCACCACCTATTACAGTGGATTCCATTAAAATGAATCACTACTTGTATCTTCTTTTTAGCCACTGAATACATTTAAAACAGAGAATGTGCTTTAATTAACTTTTGTAGAATGCACTATCAGTTTAGTACATATTCTCTTAACATATGAAAATATTTCATAACAATAAAATAAATACAAAAATACATAGTGGAATTTTCCTTAATTTGATACCTAAATTTTCTAAGAACCTCTGAGTATTTGGTCCGTTGAGTTTTCTTATTAATTCTACAAAGCTCTAAAAACTCTTAGATCGAATTGGCTTCAGTGGGAGTTAAAGGTTCTCAGCATCTTGCAGAAACCAGTCTGAGTTCTTATTACAGGAAGTGGGTTTCACCAGCCTCAGTGAAACCTACCATCACTCACAATCCATGTGGTAGGGAATACTTGAAATTCAAGAATATTTTCCTTTAGGGCAAACTTGTCCCATTTGTTAGTTTGCCTTTTCTTTTTTTTTCCAAATCTCTTCTAAGAATTTCCAAAGTATTTCTGAGTATGAGTCTGCAAGTGAAATATTTCAGGTTTCCGTGTAATGGGGAGTGATATKCTAATTGGACCATATGCTGCTTTCATCAAGTGAACATGATGTTCATGATTAGCCCTGCTTACATTCAAAACGAATGAACTTAAAAAGGGATGGAATGATAATGAAAAGCAATGAATGCATTAGAGATCATGGAAATTAGAGGCAAAGAAAACATCATTAATGCTTTTTCCTTTCTCATATCCATTTTGGTAAGACAAAAGGCCCATGTCATTGTGTCTATGCTGAAAGTTGGTAGGAATCTAACTGATTCTAGGTCTTTTCAGAATCATGTACGGTGACAGTTGTGGACGTTGATATTGTATGCTCAAATGGGAAGATATAGAGCAGAAAGTCTTAATGCTACTTAAACTGGGCTGTATTTAAGAGAGAAACTAAACACAGAATAGTACAAATTATTTCAGTAGGAAAGTCCAGACTGAAACTAGGTTGGTAAGAGCTGATTATCTTTGCTATTTCATTAATTTATACATCTATCAAAGTAGTATAAGCAGATAGAATAATAGTGAAATAAATTGTATTAATCAACATTCTTATTTGATGTTACAAATAAATTAGATGTTTCTGAGATTGTCGACAAATAGCTTTTTATTAAAAATTGAATTGGGATTTAGCTTTTTATTTTTCTTTAATGAAAGCCCACCTGTCCTCTTGATTACATCATTTATAGTTTCTAGCACAAAGATAGTTCAACCMAGAATGCTACCCTAATTTGAATTTTTACTGCTATCACCAATGTACGTAATATAAATGTGGATATCTTTGAAAAATAGAGAAAGCTTACTCACTTATATATATATAAAGCATATTTAATATCACTGTTAAATTGGGCTAGTACTCCTATGTTGTTTAAGTCTTCTTCAGTCTTGGCCTGATCTTTAGCCAGCATAAAGCTATTGAAAGAAGGCTTACAGAGGGAGACAGGGACTAACACTACTTTCTCCTAAGTGCTACAATTTCATGAGATTTAACAATTCGAGTCTAACTTAATCCACAACCTGTCAACATCCTCAGGATCCTCATTCTAGTTTCTACACAAGAACTTCAAAGATGATCAGCCATCCTTTTTCCAAAAGTATCTTTCTGCTTTGAAGCCCTCTCAGAAGTGATTCGGAGAGGCTTGTGTTGCCCCTCCAGCCCTTCTTTAGCATTGTTTGCCTGCTCTGATCTCAGTCCCTGGGAGTATGGACTAACAAGGGCAAGTAAAATCAAAGATAATGAACTCTCCTCCCCCCTTTCCCYTTAAAACAACCTTTCAGTTTGTTCAGTAGGTGCTCCTCCTGGGGGTTTTGAGCTTTCTTCTGTTTCAAAGGTACTGTCTGAACTTCACTCTGGATATTCTCTCTCTACTCTGAGCTTTCTGTCTCCCAAAGTGATACACATTTCTTCATGGTCTTTACACTAGTTCTTATCAACTAGTACTTTTAAGAGTCAGAGGGTATTGATACAAGTCTGCCAAGAAGAAAAGATAATTTCAGAGATCCCTCAGCCTTTGGCTAGCGTGGCCTGCTAACGTCAGCAGCAAAAATGAGGGCAGTTTATTTTTACTCAGGCATGTTTCTAGGTGTAAATTGTAACCACTAGACGTGATCCCTGAATGCCCCACAAGTTTTCAAGCCACCTCAGTAATATCTAAGAGAAGTTTCTATCTCCCGTTAATGTAGCACTTGCAGTTGGGGCACCATTTCTGAGTCTTCTTAGCACAGGGTAGAATTTAGCAGAGCAGTCCTTCTGTCGACTTTCTCCTAACGGTCCTGAAATCTTTCTCCAGGTAACCCAGGAGGATGCATATGRCATGGCTTCGAGCCCATTGTCACACACAGACAAGCAAGTGGGAAAAGGTTACTTGGCAATGACTGGAAGGCTTTAAGGCCCACATGYATGTCTGATAACCATCCCACTTTTCTTTCTTCATTTTCAGAACTTAAGGGATTTTGAAGAGTATTGAAAGCCAGAGGGCACCACAGGATGTGTGTGCAYTCCCCATAAGGGCTGAGGGGGCTCAGAAGTCTCCATATTCAAGCTCTGTGGCACATACATGCYAACAGCATGAGGACATACATGTCACAGCTTTCAGTTCCCATTCCTTCTATTGAGTTTATTACTCCAATCCCAGAGCTCAGTTGTTACCAGATAAAGAGAATCATGTGCATGTGCTATAACATACACAGCTAAGGAGGAAAATGTGAGTCAGACAGAAACAATCTCCCCTTGTCTTTATTGCCCTGTTTCTGAAGTGGGAGTAAATGGCTCCAAATTTAATTGCACTGCAAAGCATACTATAACTGTATTATGATAAAGAAGTAGAAAAGAGGAAGCAAGTTTGTCAGGATGGCTTCGCTCTGTCCTCTCCTGCCTTGTAASATACCTCTGTTTCTTCACTGCTGATGCTGTGTATCACTGTGCCAGCTGTCTCACACTTTGGCCATATGTCACAAAAATGACCTCTTCAAAAAACTTTTCTATAAAGATGTCTTCTTGACAATCTTTTCCCGTATGCTGTCATCGTAAGCCCCACATGTGGTAGAAACTTGCCATATCACCACTGGGAGATAAATGTTTCTCTGGTATAAACAGGATTCAAAAGATTTAATGCTTTGTAAGAAAAAGCAAACTTTCAACTTTTGAAAATCTCTTGGCTTCTGACACAGGCCACAGAAATAATATGCTCCTACAGGAAACTCTCCTCAATAATTTGGCAGGTACATTCAGCACTTCTTCAGTTTCCAAAATAGCCTTAAGAAGCTGATTATGAACAATGTGATGGGTTAATCCAACCTCACATTGACAAAAGCACAGATAATTTTGAGAGGTTTCTAAATCCAAAAGCTGAAATATTTGCCCCCCCCCCCAAAAAAAAAACAAAAACAAAAAACAAAAACAAACTCAGTGCTCTTTTGATAGCCAGGAGAGGTTTTTCTTGGGAAKTTTTTGTTTGTTTGTTTGTTTGTTTTTTAATATTTGTCATAAACACAATTTTGATATAATTTCTATCATTTAATTTTCAATTATTTTAACTCCTCTCTGAGTAAGGCATGCAATTGGCAAGACAGATATTCTTAAAGGATACATAGATTTTTATTATGATTAATCAAGGCCTTCTCATGTACTGCAGAAAGCACAACAGACAAATTGAAAAGATTATATTACAATTACACTTAAAGTGTGTGAGATGTTATTGTGGGTTTCAGGTATGAGGAACACGATGAGAAATTCACAGCAAGTTTGGTTGAATCATCATGGCTTGAAGCTGCCCTATCAGTTGCTTGGAAGCCAGTGTAGTTCCTTTACATATCTTGATTCCTGTTTAAATTATGACCAGCCTATRGATGCTGTTCTCATAGCTTACCCCAGATGTATTCATCTCGATCTTCCTGCTCCCTGGATGCCAGGGTCATTTATTTACACCCYGTTTGAAAGGGACTTTGAACTATGCCATGCATTGCCCATCCACTGGATTCACATCAAGTTGCCTACATGAACAGAGTGAAGTCTCCTCTGGGCAGAACCAAGACTTTCAGAGCTCCATTCTGCTCCGACAGATTGTAAGGGCCAGGATTCAAGGAACATAGTAGAGAATGACACTTTCTATACAGATTTGTGTAATTATTTATGAAATTCTACATGCTACAGTGAAGTTCTATACAGTGGTTCAAAACCTACATAAAACTAACTGTTTAATGGCATTTAGTAATGTGGGAATTTTTTAGGAAGGCTGTTCAATGCATTTCAACTAAATAGTCACAAAGCTTCACTTTATGTAACACTTTTGGAAAAATATGATAAAAAGTATAATAAGATGCAAGCTAATCTGAAAGGTAATTTCTTGCAGGATGGATAAATCCAAGCTAGCAATAAAAAGTTGGAACTAGACCTTTATGTTGTGGAAAAAAAGTAGCAACAGCTGGTGACCCTTGTCAAAGGATAATGAGTATGACTCTTTCACTTTAAGTCCTTTTAATACCTAACAATTTTACTCCAAAAAATCTGCCCGTAATGACAGATTATTCTCTAAAATAAGGCCAACTTTCTTTGTTTGATGTAATTTCTTCATCAGTACAGCCAACTTTTATCTTCAGTTTAAGTGCAAATTCCTTAAAATACTTAGCTTATAATACATTTCTGTGGGAACAGAGAATGCAAATAATCTGCAACAGAAATTCCTTTTAGATGAATAAAAATTCAGAGATCAAAAGGACATTTAAAACAGATATGGAGAAAAAATGATTGAGGGAAATACGTCAAAATATTTTTCAAGTCTCTAAGAAATAACATAAATTAAAGTTCTTAAAAATAACAGCTCCAATTCACATTTTCTTTCATTTTCTGGACTCAAGGTTTTAGCAAGATACTATGGTATATCATCTAGCTGATGTAATTTAAAGTCTACTGGCTTTGTTTCTCTTTACAGACAGACATGTTCATGTCACCACTTTTCCCTACAGTGCTCCATTCTTGAGAGTGTCAGAAAATATATTACCTACTGGCTCCTACATATCAGATCCTTCACTGTTCTTTCTAACCTTTTTCTTTCTCTTTCCTGTAGACTGCAGAGGGTGTCAGCCATTGAACAGGACAGACTCAGCATGAAAAGATTAGATAATAGAAATAAAATTTGGGGTTAGAAGAGAGCCTGACACATAGCTTGCAGGTTACCAGAGATACACAGGGAGCTTAATTCACATAGTTATAGGGTTTAAAAAATAGAGAAATAAAAGAATCTTGTCAGTAGCACTAGTTTATGAGGCCAAGAAAAGGGGATACACACTGCACATTTTTAGAGGAAAAAAGTGCTGTTAGCTTCAAATGAGATTATTTTTCTATTGTTTGTAAAAGGCATCATCATACACAGCTACAGCTTTTAAAATATCTAGCCTTCTTACAGAATGTCACAGTGCTCCTGGTTAGTTCTTAAGAAAGAGATCAAAGTCAGATTTTCAGGTCTTGATGTTCTTGTTCACACTGTGTTCTTTCTGTTCTGTCTTCACAACACTGAACAGAACTCAATTTTCCAAGCAAGTGACAAGAGAACACATTTGTCACTACTTTGTTCTTCTATAAACCCTTGAGTGCACTCCAAACAAGTAATTTGAAAAAAGTACTCACTGACTATACATTTAGGAAGCATAGTTTTCTTTGGTGGACCAAATTCTTCCTTCATTGATGTCCTTGTAACCCCAAAAGATATATGTCAAGACAGATCCTCTGCAGGGGTAAAACATGACAGTTGTTTTTTAAGAAGCTGCATAACTAGATGACAACAGAGGATCTGTCCAATTTGATTTCAGTGCATCTGCACACTTACTCTACTTTCCCTTTCTAGTACTATTTAATTTTAATCACAATAACATACCTGGGATGTGACTGATCCATTGCTGAGAATGTATGTCACAGTGAATTTTATTTCATTAGGTCAAATAAATGACTCTTCAGGTTAGCTTTGTTTTAATTGTTCTATTAATAAAAAACATAATTATCTGATTTTTATTTTTGTCCAGTAATTCAATTCTATGATTTATTTTCTGTTTAAAGTATGATGTTCCAAATAAGAACACTGGAAATGTGGTCATCCCAAGAGCAAGAAACATTTCTGCGCAAAGATTATAACTCTGAGAAGAAGCACATAGAGAAGGGAAGAATAAAAGACTACCATTTTATGTGACAATTGATATAATAGCAAAAAGGTAATTGCTTCCAAGTTTACAAGGCAATAAATGGCTCTCAGTAGCTGATGAACCTCAAAGCCATAGGCACTACAGGCATGAAAGCTCTGTATATTTACCAGACCCTTGAACTTTAAGTGTAGTATCTAGAAGAAACCAATATTAGTTTAAGTTTGATTGCTTTTTTATCTCATATTTTATTGAAATTTATAGTAGCCTTACAGGGGTCCAATCATATAGACAGCRGAATGAGAAAATCAGCACCCTCACCTCAAATGAAAACAGCCAAAGGAGACTGTGGAGTCAGATCAAAGAGATGAGCTGATGAAACTAGGATTTATGACATTTGCATTTGTTCTAATTGAACTGGAATAAGGCACCCTCAAAATGGAAAAACAAGTGAAAAGAGGATCATAACCATAGCTGTATGGTAAAGATTAAAACTACCTAGAGGCTTTCCCAGGAATGAGTGTAAAGATCATACTGAATTCTATTATGGACAAATACCACGTACTACATTCTATGYCACATTTTAAGTGACAAATCAAGTATACTATCATATATAGAGACTGTGTCTATAGTCATCACGTATTGAGATATGTGAAGGAAAAATAACATTGTAGGGCAGTTAACAGTTCTCAGCTACTTCTGCTTCCAAAGTATATAAGACCATCTTGCAGCATATTTACTTAAGGATAAGTCCTAAAAAAGTAGAAGCAGTGCTAAATCCAGAAGAATGCTAAGGGGATTCACTTTGGTGAATTCACTAGCCATAGCGAAGTGACCAGCATAAAGAGATTTCAAAAACTGCAAACTGAAAAGTCAAAATGATTGTTTCAATGAAGGTCAGTTGCCAAGATACACTAAAATGATGGCCACTGTAAGCATCTAACCTCTCAAAGTAATCAGTCATGAACGTTCAGAATGGCAAAACATGCTCTCGTCCAACCCTTAGTAGAAGCTGAAGGTGAAAACTAACCCTTCTTTCAGTCTTGTGTTATAGTCCCTCCTCTTTCGGAGTTCTGATTACATCAGCATTTCTCCTTCCAAGCCTTCTGTATGAAGACAAGATACTCAGGGGTTTTTGTCATTATTGTTGTTAAAAGTATTATGTATGTATTGAGAGTACACTTACTTCTAAACTGAGAAGTCCCTGATATTTTAGGAAAAAATTTACAGTTCCAGAGAGAAACACTAGTAGTTTTACTAGTGTGCTAGTTAATCACCKTCAAATACAGATATACAGTCATATGTGTAGACTATATCTTACAAAATAATTGCTACTTTTTTCACAAATTCTAAAGCTTTTCCCCCTACTTCAGTCAATTCCCTTTGGCAATTTATTTTCTAATCCAGATAAGTGGGAAAATCTGGGAAATCTTTTGTTCTTACTRCTATACACTTTTTCCGATGTTAATGAGTTACTGCATCTGTTGTTTATTTTTAAGGATTTTGGTTCACAACTTTCTGCTCAGATTTTCAATCTGTGCAATGCCATACACAAATACCTCAGAGCTCTACTTGGAACGGTACTCTGTAGGTACAGCTGCGTTTCTAATAGAGGATCTGTCTTTCTGGTCTTTCTGTTCTATTATTTACTTTGGATTTTGTCTTAGCTTTTTTTTTTTTTTTTTTTTTTTTTTTTTTTTTTTTTTTTTTTNGCTTATTTGTTGTTTGGTTGGCTTTTAACAAAAGGTAGTGAAGTTTCTTAATAACTTGGTCATAGATTTTTCTAAGTGATAAAGAATTGTCAAGATGACACTATTTCTCACAAGCATGMTTTCACAGCAGTGCCATAAATGTTGAAAAGCAGCAGGTTTCTAGCTCAATTTGCAGGCTTAAACCAGGCAAGGCTTGAGGGAAAATCTATGGTCTGGGATATGTTGGCAGTCAGATTAAACGATTAGAATGGTTCTTTCTGCTCTTTAACTCCAAGGGTCTACAAGAGAACTCCAGTACTTACACAAAAACAGCCAGGCATCATTGTTGCTAGGGCCACAGCTCCAAAACTGCCAGCCATTCCCCCACAAAACAGGCATTCAACAGCACGTTCATTCACACACTTTGCGTGGGGGTTGCTATGGTTTTGTTATGAAGAGATGAGGAAGGCTACTAGAAAATCCTTTTTTGTAAATGACCACAAAGGACTCTTGCCACCAAACAAACTTTATGCCGCCAGCAGTCACTAACCATAGTTTCCTGGGCCTCAGTCCTTCTTGAATGGCACTACAGTTCCTTCCTTCCTGTTGAGATAATGTTCCACAGTGCAGTCTTTGAACATCTTCCAGTGGAAACAACTAACTGCATACAGAAACACTTTCGAGCAATCTCCAAAGTCACTTGCACTTGACCTAGTTGAAATACGACTTCTACTATTGGCCCTTATCCAGCCAAACTTGTCTGTGTGGCAAAAATCTTTTTCAGGCATTATATTATTAAACTGGATTTCCAGTTGCCATTGTGTGAATAAAATCATGACTCTGGCAATATAGCACCAGGATCTTGGGCTTACAGTAACAAATCAGTGTCTTTCAGTTCTAAATATGGAGATATTCTTAAATGTTTCCATTCTTACTTCCAATTCATAACCTAAGACATCAAAATCTTCTTATTTATTCTAATCAGATTACTGGTTCCCATACTCTGTCCACTCATAGGAAAACAGTCTGACTTGAGATGTAATGTGCTAGATGTAGAAACCATAGATTTCAATAGATATTATCTGTATCCTCAAAATTCTTTACGAACACTTGAGGTGCCACTGATGAAAAAATGATGACCACCATTGCTTACAGAATTATCAACAAGGTCAGATGAACTGTCTTTAAGATGTCATAGGAAGATGAGCAAAGAATAATGCTGTCTACCATTTTTGCTTTCTGCAGGCTTGATAATACGAATGACCCTCTCTTTTCAGTTGCATCTCTTGGCCTACTGATATCAAAATCAGTGTTGTTTTTTGAACCTCAAAATTATTATTTAGCCTGGGATTCTGAAGTGCTGTGTCCAGTTTGGGAATCCTGAGTACAAGAAAGACGTGAGCATGCTGGAGTGAGTCCAGTGCAGACCTACCCAGACAGTCAGGGGCTGGAGCACCCAACATGCAGGAGAGATGCTTAAACTAGATTTGTTCAGTCTTAAAAGAGAAGGCTGAGGGGATCTTAAGAATAAAAAAGGTGAAGGAGATCTCACTGCTGTCTTCCACTACCTGATGGGAGGGCATAAAGAAGATGGAGACAAACTCTTTTTGAGGTGCGCAGAAGTGGGAAAAGAGTAAACAGTCACAAGTTGTAACACAGAAAATTCTAACTATGTATTAGGAAAACATTTTCACCATGAGTCAAATATTGGAACAGGTTGCCCAGAGAGGCTGTGGAATCTCTGCATTCCAAACCCATCTGGATGAGTCCCCAGATAACCTGGTCTACAGTAGCCCTACCTTGAGCTGGAGGTTGACCAGATGACCATCTGAGGCCCCTTCCAACCCAAAGTAATTACATGATTCTGTGTTTCTGTGGCTGACATGCTGCCCCTGTGCCTGGCAGGCACCGAACACAGTGGGCCTGGACTCTGCTCATCAGCTGCAGGTATTCCAGCTGCAAAGTGGACAAACAGTCACGCATTCCCCCAGGTGCCCTGCACTATCCTGTTTTATATCCGCACAAGTACAGATATATCTAACACAGTGTAGCTCGAGCTAGATACACCATACCTGAAAACTTCAGGTATATGAGATACTTGATAATSTGTGAATTATTTTGCAATCCTCAACACAGCTGATACACCAAAGTTAAATGCAATATTTGTCACTCGTTACTGTTTTCACCCACACATTTATTATTTTACAATCCATTACAGAATCCTTCTGAGSAGCTGCACTGCATAAATTCTTCATGTATTAATATTTTGATTAGCAGTTTAATAAGAAATAATGACTCTCTTAAGAACTGGTAGTGAAGCATAAGCATATTATTGTGAGCAATACATTTGCTGAAAAAATAATTTTGCTCTTTAAAAAATATACATGTGTGCCAGAGAGGGAATTGTAAAACTGTGAAAAATGAAACTGTGTAGGTGCTGTCAGCCTCTGAGTCAGCAGCTAACATTTCGCAAAAATTAGCATTTTAAGCCTAAGTGCTCCCCCTACATGCTATGAGCCACCCTTCCTGCATAACTATGTACCTATTGACTGCTGCAGTCTGATGGTGCCTCAGAGCTTATACCCTTGAAAGTGTAACAAACTGATTCACTGTAAATTAGCRAAGTGCAGCCAGTCACGCTGAAGACATTTACCACAAGAGCCACCTTTGTCATGGACGGAGTAGGAAGAGCTGACAGCACACGTATTATTGCAGAGCGACTAGTGGTTTTCTGAGGCTGAAGGTGAAACACCTGCAAGTGGGTCAAATGGTCTTTCTCTCTCTCTTTTTATTCCCCTCTCTCCCCCAGTGAAGGCAACCAAGCGTCAATAACTAACACAAACATAAGGCAGGAAAGGATTTGTTGGGGCAACTCAATATTAACTTTTTCCGATTTTGAGTTATTTACACAGCAGTACCACTGCATATCAGTGGAGYTGCTATTTATTTAAGAAGGATAGCTCCTCACTATTAAACTACACTTAATAAAAGACCTGTTAGGCTAGCTCTCCGATGGCACTCTGCCAGGCTGGAATATGGTCACGATGCCCTGGAAGCTGTGTTCTCTTCTCCACCCATCTCCTTTGATAGCCGGAAGACACGGTGACACGAGCTGTTCTACTCTGAGTGCTTCTGATAAATCCAAACTGTCAGACACTGTTGGTCAAAGGTAAATGGGACATCAAGGGAAAAAAAAAGAAGCACTGACCTTTTTCTCAGTGTTCTCTCAGCAGTCAGTGTTTCAGAGAAGGGTACTAGTTTAGCTGTTCACAGCGTGGCCTCTTTTGGTTATTCTTTTCCATGGAATAGTTACCATGGCTTTTGAAGATAAGTAAAATCAATACMTCAATAAATAGAAGATGATAATTTTGAACAACCCTAAAATGGTTAGAGGAAATAATGTATGCACAAYCTCGTTGTTTCCTCTGAGTTTAGAAGAAAAAACCTCAATCCACTGACCATTGTATTGGAGCAWAGAGAATGAAAAGCACTTCTGAGGATGTTTAAAATAACACACTGGGCCAAAGGATGCCCTTCAATCTCCGAATGTAAGCAGTGACTAGAAAACTCTGATAAGCAACCAGTGGAAGTCAGCTCTGGAGGAAAAATCTATTGTAAGAAATAAAAGGCGGTTGGACCTAAAAAAGGCTGGATCTACAAGATCTGGCTGTCAGATTGGGTCTGGGAGTTACCTGCTCTGCGAGGAGTAGACTGAGAGACGGTGCAAATGCAGAGCCAGAAAAAAAGTCTGCACAAAGCAGTAATGATTTCTGTGCAGACGTCTGTGGCTTTTTAAAATCAGAATACTATATGCAATGGCTTCTGCCACAGAAGCAGAGCTTCGACTCACTGTAATAAATGTTAGGAAAATTCTATGAAGTCTCAGAAAAGGAGACATCCTCCAGTACTGCCTTCCATAATGTCCTCATTTGCAGAACATCATAGGTCAGTACTGTTTGTTGTAAATCCTTTCAGTGGCTTATAAGCRAGAAACATAAGGTCCCTTATCATTTCTGAAGATGCAGTTCTATCTACCTTAATTGTAAGGTAGATCATGTAGAATTGCCTTTGTAGCCCAGATAAAAAAAAAGGACTTTAGAGAAAAAAAAAAAAAAAAAAAAAATCCACTTACAAGGTAACAACACTAGCTAGTGGCAAGAAACAATTATTCATTCAGAACCATCTAGAGCTAGTCAGATGATCTATCTGCATAACAAATAAAGCTGATGATTTGTCCTGTTTTGCTGAATGCATGATTCATGATTTTATGGTTACTCATGAGGCTTATGAGAACAAGATTTGAGCTGATCCAAAAACAGTCTAAGGAGGAGTAGCTGAAGCGTTTGGACCCTGATTCAAGCATATGTGTATATTTTAAAATATGAACAGTCCTATTTAAGCAACTTGATTACTCCTCATCTTAAAATTATGCACATGTTTAAATATATTGCTGGACAAAAGAGACAGGACACTTGAAATAGGCTGGGTAAAAATAAAACAAATTGGTGCAGACCTGCACAGGATGACAGTGGCTTGATGGCAGGACAAATGCATCTGTTTGGTCTATACACGTATATAATGTGAATGTCAATCAGACTGGACATACAGCCTGGGCTACTGGGATGCCCAGTGGTCTGCAGGGTACCCCAACAGTCAGGTGCCCCAACAGAGGATTCTTGTTGCCTATCAGCCAAAGAAAAATAAATATACAAATAAATATAATATGATCTGGGGAATAACTTGAATATATTGAGTGACAGAATGAAGGAGGGTAGCTGTGGAATTAGAGATGGAGGGCTGAAGAATGGCCTGATATTGATAMATGGAAGGGTTTACAGGCCAACTCTCACCTCTGAGATATGCATATCTGTATTAGAGCATGTTGTCACTACAGATTTGTTAAAGCCCCTATAGGATTTAGTTCTACSATCCTTGCATAAAATCTTTCCCTTAGATTAAACATACTGTAAATCTAACCTTGTTTGCCAGTTAGAAATACATACTGAGAGATTTGTTTCAATTTATCACTTGCCCAATACGTWTATTTTGATGTTCAAATATAGAATATTAAATGGATTCTGAAAATGCTTTTTAGATGTTTAGGTGCCCCACACACTCTATGTGGCTCGTTCTTTTTTCAGCTTCTTCCACTCACTTCCACCACRTAGTGGCTGTTTGAACCTCATGGTTCTTAGCATATGATACCAAGTTGGGARGAGTGGCTGACACACCTGAGGGCTGTGCTGCCATTCAGAGAGACCTGGACAGGCTGGAGAGCTGGGCAGAGAGGAACCTCWTGAGGTTCAACAAGGGCAAATGCAGGGTCCTGCACCTTGGCGTGAATAACCGCAGGAACCAGTCCAAGCTGGAGGCTGACCTGCTGGAAAGCAGCTCTGTGGAGAAGGACCTGGGAGTGCTGGTGGATRACAAGTTGAGCATGAGCCAGCAATGTGCCCTTGTGGCCAAGAAAGCCAATGGTCTCCTGGGGTGCATTAGSARGAGTGTTGCCAGCAGGTSGAGGGAGGTGATCCTGCCCCTCTGCTCAGCCCTGGGGAGGCCTCATCTCGAGTACTGTGTCCAGTTCTGGGCTCCCCAGCACAAGAGAGACATGGAGCTACTGSAGAGAGTCCAAYGTAGAGCTGCAAAGATGATCAGAGGGCTGGAGCAYCTGCCCTAYGAGGAACRGCTGCRAGAGCTGGGCCTSTTYAGCSTGRGGAAGAGAAGACTGAGGGGRGATCTKATCAATGTGTACAAGTACCTGAAGGGAGGGTGTCAAGAGGACGAGGACAAATTCTTTTCAGTTGCCCCGTGTGACAGGAGAAGAGGCAATGGGCAGAAACTGAAGCACAGGAAGTTCYKCCTGAACGTGAGGGGGRATTTCTTCCCTGTRAGAGTGACAGAGCACTGGCACAGGYTGCCCAGAGAAGTTGTGGAGTCTCCTTCTCYGGAGATCTTCAAGGCCCATCTGGATGTAACCCTGTCTAGCATGCTCTAGGTGAYCCTGCTGAGCAGGGAGGTTGGACTAGATGATCTCCAGAGATCCCTTTCAACCTTACTGATTCTATGATTCTATGAATCAGAGAAGAATTGACCCAATTCAYAGAATCACAGAATCACTGAGGTCAGAAAGTACTTCTAGAGATCATCTAGTCCAACCTACTTGCTCAATCATCTATGATTCTTTTGTTTTTAAATCTCTCTGTCTGCATTACAAAAATAATTATCACTAGTGTAATCATTAATGAAAAATTTGAAGGAAATGATCTACATCGTCTTTATAGGGTTTGGATTTGCCCTCTGCTTCTCCTGTGCATGGGAAATACATTGTCTTCCTTTGGATATAAATGATTTTGAATATTAAATCTTTATTTTCATCTGCTTGCATTGAACATTCATCACTTGTCATATCTTCTGTTCACATTCTCTATCACAATTACTTCTGAGTTAATCGTATTAATATGAAGAGTGACAATATAACGATACTTACATCCTTCTTTGAAAAAAATAATCCACCCAATAATTCACCCAATGAAACGTGGTGTTGTATGTTATAGAATATAGAACAATGAAAATACGTGAGAAGATCACAGAGCAACACTGTGTTAACTAAGGATCTTTGAACCCTTAAGGATATTCTGACTGTTTCTTTTATCGTAAGTTCTTTGCCATTTGCATGAGTGTTTCCACTAACAACTCGACAATGCTTAATAATAGCACAGCATGGCATTTCTGGACTGATATATCAAGCAGATTTGCTGAAACAAATGGCCCATGAATTGTGGACCATCAGCTGAAATCCCATGGCACTCAAACTGTGATTTATGCTGTATTGTTAAATTGCAAGTTCATGCCTTTCATAACATCTTGTAACAGCTCAATTATTTAAAAATAAGATCTCCATGGATGGAAGAGGATCTTTATTTTATGACTCAAATAGACCTCTGTATTTTATTTTCTGTATGTACAGCTAACTTCATATTTTGAAGTCTTGATTCATTTTTGTTCAGAATAAAAATTTTAGTCTCTGCATATATTACCCTCAGAATTTAACAGCTCAAAACCAAGAAGACAACCTTCAATGGCTGTATTATAAATATAAAAGGAAATAAAGAAGTCCATTTGATAGAAATAAAGGTGTCCTTACACCATTTCATGTTTCATGATGGATCTTCAATTCTTGTTGATTATTAGGATATTTAAGGGCTTGAAAGGGGAGAATTTTTATTTGCTGGYAGGAGGTCTAAAAAAAACATTTTTTGCAGAAAATACTGGATAAATTCAGAGTCTGAAGTCCTTTATTTATCTGTGCTGTTCTACTAATACATTTCAACTGTGACTTGTAGGAAACCTGTTACAGAAATAAAAAGGTAACTAGGTAGGAAACTACCTAGTTTCAGTCTTCAAGTTGTCCTTGACATCTCAGCTGACTGTGTGAACTACGTGTCAATTAGCACCAAACACAGTAATATTTTGTGAATGCTTTCCAGCTACAAAAGACCAGCTTGTTTCACAGTGCACATTAATACCGGTGAAAAGTAGAACTGTTATCTGACTTCAGCTTTTGGGAGAGTTGTATGCTGTACAACAGAAACTTTCTCTGAAGTTATTGCTGTATACTAATGTCAAGAAAATGCTGCAGAAAAGACCAGATCATCACGTTCACATATGACTAATAACTATTTTTTAAATGAATGTGACACAATAACAGATTTTCTTTAAATGGGAGAAAGAAGGAAATAAGAAACAAAAATACTATAAGTAATTCTGAATATGTGTAATAAAATGTATATTTGAACACCAAGCATCTTTCAGAATGTGCCATACAGTGTGATGTGGACAGATGACTTATGTGGAGCTGTCCAGAAGTAACTGCACAGAGATTAATTTATTGTGGAATTTATAGCTATCCATAAGTTTCATCCATGGCCTGATATGCATAGGAAAGTACTTCTGAGACTTMAGAGAGCTAATATTTTCTAGTAAATGTTATATACGAGCATCATGTCTGCCCCAAAAGCATATGCTTAAACTTTCTATGAGTTTAATAGTTTTCATAATAGTTCTGTCAGCTTGTTTTCTGAAATATATGAACTGTCATTTCATTTTACATTATGGGCTACACTTTTATTTATTCAGTTCATAAAAGTTATTCACATATTCTTTCATCTATTTAACACAGTCAATGATCACATATGGTACACTGAGAATATGAATTATATATGCTCTGCTAAAACAGAATGAGATTGGATTTTATATAGTACACATTTTTGCTTAGAAGGGGAAATGGGGCTAAAATAGCAGATAATTGACCTTCAAGGTGAAAAGATAGCTAATCTTATCTCTAGCCCATGGACTTCTCCATATTGAAATAACATGCTTTAACAGGATTTTAGATACTTAGTAGCTGAACTCCTAGTGTATGTTCTTCCACGGTCCAAATCAGCATGTCTGTACCTCTTTTTCAATGGCACTGTCATATTGCTTTTATCACTTGCATCACAGCTTTGAGTGTAAGAACAAGATATTTGGCTTCAAAATGGTTTGATTCCTTTTCTGTTCTTGTAATTATTGCATTCATATTCATTATTTTGGTGACTKTTTCTGAAGCTTCTTGCTGGCCAGAAGTCTACTTAAGCTATGGTAACTGCAAGTTCAATATGCTGGAAACATTACATTTTTGAATTTGATTAATATGATTCCTTACAAGACATTACATTCACCGAGTTACGGAATTTTACTTGTAATCCTCAGTTTGGAGAAATCAGAAYATTTTGGCCAACTGTGATCAGATAATGGATAAGAAAATTTTATATGGCCAATAATCTTTTTTTCCCCCTTTTAACAACAGATCTAATAATTCATTAACAAAATGCAGAACGTTTGTTCTGTTCAAACTCAACACTTGCATTTCAGAAATGGAATGAGGGTTGGTCTGCATGCTAGCTTGCCTATATAGGTAGATATATAGAGTTCTGGCTGTTTTCCACCGCTGTCTGCCCAAGTGTGCCTGTAAGTCTGTGTCTGCAGATTCTTCCCCTCAACTCCCTCTTCTCTTAAGTTTTGTCTTATTCCAAGAGAGTTGTCATTTAGCCATCCTTCTACAACTTCCAGTACTATGTACTGATGCCACATGATCTTAGACATTTACAGTCTTTGCAGTCTACATATGCAGACATATTTATGAGATGTGCCTGTCTAGACTCCTTTTACAGTTAAAAGATAAAAATAGGGAATTTATGTCACAACTCATCTCATCCTCATCCTTATGTAGATGCCAAAAATAGATTACATGAATCACAATTTAGAAGTTCCTATTTTTCTCCAGTGAGTAACTATAAAAGGAGACAAGGGTGACTAATTCAAATATAGACATCTACTTTGTAGCTGTTCACAATTAAGTGGCTATTTTATTATTTTTTTATACTACTGATCTTTTCTTTAAACAACCGACCYTTTTTTTTTCCTATTGATCTTGTACTGTTTTTGCTCTTTCATAGAAAAAAGATTTCTTGAGAGATCTATCTAAAATCTACCACTTCCTCCTATTCTTTCTCCTTTCTCCTACTGACCGACAGGAGGGGAATGGTGGAGCCAACTGTCTCACAGATAACCATCTTCTTGTTATTTAAAGTTAAGTAGGAGTTAAGTAGGAGTTATTTGCTTGGTTAAATGCTTCAGTCACTGAGATTAAATCACAGAGGCTTGGAAGATATGCTGCCTGAGGTAGGGCAAATTTTGAAATGCATAGCTCACTTGCAGGTGAAGGAGAAACAGGGGAGAAAGATCCTGTGAGAGGTTTTACTCAGTATTTAATCCCTCTTTCAGATTTGAAGGGCTGAAAAACAGTGATYAGGTAAGAGGCACTAATAGGAGTCAACAGCAGATTTATAGATTGCTTCCGAGTTGAAGGCTCATCTAGATAGGCCTTCCTAAAGTTATGGATGGTAACAGTGGATGACATGAATGATTTTTGGAGATGTGGGCGTAATTGCTGCAGTTTGTAATTCCCCATCTGTTACCACACTAGCTATRACCACTGCATAGTGTCCTAGTGAAGAAGGCTGTAACTTGGGTCAAGATTCTTTTTTCCTGTTTCCCCMAAAACTTCTCTGAAGAGCTCCAGTTTAAAGGTTGTTATTTTTATTTTGACAAACTCATGATCTTGGATGATTTGATACCATGTTCAGCCTTTGAGAAGTAGAATGAAATAGGTTCTGACCAGGTGGTTTGCTATGACTTTTGCTTTGCAATAAAATACAGGCAGTGTACATGGACTTAGGTATTCAGATTGTATCAGGAGGTGGTTGAACATCCTGCTGCTAAATATAGAGAAGGCCTGTAGAGAAGACCTCATGTTTAGCAAGACTGTAAGGTAAATCATGGCTGTCTAAGACCTCATTCACAAAGACWGAAGATAGTCTTTGTGGGGGGCAGGGGGGAAAGAAGAAGAAAAAAAGAAAAAAAAGGTCATGTTATTTTAGAATGGGTCACTTAWATAGGAATGCAAGTCCAAGGAGGGATGCGTGGTCTGGACTCCTTCATCTAGATTATGCCCAATGTAAATTCAGAAAGATTCTAAAAATTTATGTCTCTGAAAATGCTGCCTACTCTCTCTCTCAAATACCACCCATTTCCAGAGGCAGCAAAACTCACTAGCTTGTGACTTGTTATTTCTCAGAATTTCAGGAACCTGATTGTTGGCAAGTCCAACAGAATGGTGTCTCAGAGCTGTTTAACCATGGCTTCTAATGATTCTAGGAGTAATGACTAACTGGTCCCCCMAAATTTGGGGTTCATAGGACTAGTTCTATAGCATTCACATAAATAAGATTTTAATAAGAATCTCCAGCAGATTTGTTCTATTTCAGGCTGGAAATGGTGAGATATGGTGCCTCAGGAATCAGTTCCAACCCAATAYAGCATTGTTTCATTCACTAATCAATTAATTTCAAGCTATCAGTATTTGCCAGCTGATATGAAGAAGACTTAACAAGGAAGCTTATAATTCCATGGTCTTAATATAAATGTTGTGAGAAGTATGGTAGGTAGAACGCATARCCGTTCAGTTTTACCAGTGTGTGTGATTGTGTGATAGGGGCACTATGATCATTTTATGGGGAAGAGAAGGAATATCTCCTAGGAAGAGAGGAGGCAAGAAAAAATTCCTGGTAGGTAGTTATGGTGATTAAAATAGTCTGTAAAAATTTCAGTTGCTCTGTTTTGTCCTAAGAGCTTTAATTGCACAAGACTTATGGAAATATAATATTCAWATATTCTTGATATGGTTTTGTTCCTACGGAAAATATATGGTAGGACAAGTTAAATATAACATTAACATGAATAAAAAAGGATTAAATTTTGCTGGCATAAATTATTGCATAACTCCAGACTGTGCTGAAAGTAGGTTACACGTGAATTCAGTCTAGCTTTAACATTCACCTTATGTGAAATAATATTAAATTAATCAATGTTATGATTAATGAAAAAAATAATATTTTTTCAAGGCTTTTATTGAAGAAATAGTATAAGAAAATTTGCACATCACCTTATGGAATAAGGAGAAACCTGAAATGACAACATTGTGCAGTTTGGCAGTTTACTGTTACCAGAAGGAAAAAAGACTAATGGACAGAAAGATTAAGCCCCTAAATGGAAGGGTGCTTTAAGTAATTGATTTTAAACCAAAATATATCACAGAACTCTATCCATATGGAAAGGATATTATATATGTATTGACAATATATGACATATGTTTGATACATTGTGTGTGTATTGGATTGAATTGGTCTGAGAAGGTAGGAAAAACTGAGGGAAAGAGCAAAATTAAAGAAGAAAGTGTAAAGGACAGAAAGGAACAAGAAAGAAAAAGAGATAAGGATAAATTAAAAAAGTAAAAGAGGAGAGAAAAAAAGGAAAGAAAGAAGAAAGAAGACATTCTGGGGTAGAAGAGGGTAGGAGGCACGCGCACACACACAAAGGAGGAAAAAAGAAGAAAACTAGCAATCATGGGAGAAACAAGAAGAGAGAAAGGAAAAGAAAACCTTAGTTAAAATGAAGTAAAATGAGGAAGAAAAGATTGCTGGGATCACAGTCCCACCAACCTGTGAATTTTGAATGGGTACCAGCCAACAGCTGGGAGAGGGCCAATGCGTTGCTTGGCTAAATGAAAAGCAGTTGGCATCCTGGTATTTCACATGTGATGAGCATCCAATATGTGACACTTGATCTTACGCCAGGAACATGCTATGGTCTGAAATCTCTAGCAGCCAGTCAGGATACATGGTGACTACTTTCTTTTATCATTTTAATTGCATGTCCTGCACTAAAGAATACTTAGTCCAGCTGCACATAGATTTAGATGGAATGAAATTCAGAGAGTTTAAAGCAACTGCTCACGGTCAGTCCGTAATACACAAAATCTCCTTCAAGTAGAAGCCTTTCTCTTAGATCAAAGAGCTATGGTCATTCTGTATTTTTTATTCTTTAACAGAAAAAAATTCAGCTAGGAACCATATTTATTTAATTACAAATTTATCTGATAGCCTTTAGGCAGACATGGCTATCAGAGATGGCGCCAGTAGTACACCCACTTGCATTTGGCAAGCTCTGACTTTATGATGCTGCAGCKCTAATTCATCCTATTATTCTAACATAGGGAGCAGCCTCTGATCAATAAGAAAAGTATTKTTTTGTCTTAATCATCATTCCTTTACTAGTCAGTATGTTTATTTTCATGGAGTAATACTTGTGCTTTTTCAGTATATAGTTAGAAATGATCCTTTCTTTTTTACCTTTTAACACTAATATTTATCCTGAGCCAGGTTCAAAACTGATGCTGTAAAATCTCTTTTTTTAAAAGTCCATTTGCAGCCTATCTACTGATCTGTAAGAGCTAGAATTAGAGAAAATGCAATGTCAAGGAGTAAAAGGATATAAGCAGAAGTAGGCTGAGCTCTATTTTAATTTCTCTCTTCCTACACCTCCTTCTCAATACTGATACAAATTTTATTACTTTAAATCTCTTGCACATTAATGGTACCAAGAGAATGTAAAGATATATATTGGCRGCTATAAATAGCTGCAGAGAGTTTAACCAATAAAAGATATCTATGGCTCTCTAGTCATGGCTCTGAAAGAGGTTGTCTAATTTAATAACATACATATTACTTTGAATTTAGTCTCTTGCATTATTTATACAAGGATTTATAAGTACTTGCATCTGTTTCTGTGTTAGAGAGGTATTGCAGACACACCCATGAGCAGGATTTTTCACATGAGAAAGGCTGCCCTGCGTTAGCAATTTGCAATTCTTCTCATAGCACCATTTTGGTTTCTGAGTCTATCTATAACAGGGTAATTCTGTGTAGAGGTACTCCAGTTACTGGGTATTAGGAACAGTCCAGCTGCGATAACGCCCAGCTAGTTCTGCACAGGCCGATTCACCAGTCTGCAGTGTGGACTTCCTTTCCAATATCTGCTTAGGTCTAAAAACTATTCTGAAAAATCAATGAATTATTCAAGTGAGGAAAGATTTGCAGGATGCAACAGGGTATTTCACAGCTTTGAAATGAAGTCTCATAGTAATTTGTCAAACTTTGCTGCTGCTGAATCTCTATCAATTTCTGTTAAGTTAATACTACCATGAGGCCAGTGTCCTTTTTTATTGTTGTTGTAGCACTGGGATTCAGGAATGTTTGGATGTAGGATTTTGCCTCAAGTCTGTCTGTATCCACTATGAGACATAATTGACAATATGTTTATATAAGAAGTTTGTATACGACAGGGAAAGATTTCCTTCACCTCTACAAACATCCTGAAATAAATGATGTAGTCACCAGAAATCTCTACTTTTGCTGAAAAGTCCTGATTTTATTCCCTGAAGTGAAATTAGGCTCTCCTCAGTTCTGATGAACTTAAATATTTTGTTGTGCATTTTAGGCACACTGCATAAAATTACGAGAGAGAATAAAATGATTCTTCTAAAATGTAGATTGAATATTATTTCCATAAGGGAAGAGCCCCTGCCTCCACGCTGGTCTCATATAATCTAAGTAATTTTTTTCAATAAGAAAATATAGTATTCTGCAGTACAATGTGGTAAATTACATTCTCAGTTTTAATCTCCAAAACTAAGATACTGAACAGATAAATCATCTTCTACATACGTGTATATATATATACACATATATATATATACATACACACACATATGTATATAAATGACTGCTTATTTATGAATAAGCACCTTCTGGCTGGGYTTTCCATACTAGAAAATAAAGCAATAAAGGGAAGGTGATGACAGTATTTGAACRAGCATTGGTAACAGTTTCTGCGAGTTGATTATTCTGCAGAAAAATGAAGCAATTGTATTTCATACCACAAGCTCTGCATTAAAAAGCGCAGTGCTTTCATCCCCCCAGTGACTTTGATAAAGGTACTGCACCATGGTGACTGCAAGCATGTGACCACAACAAAAGTCTCGTATGACTCCCAGGGGCAGCTCAGCATGAGTAAGCAATTCCAAGCACCGTCCAAAGCTACATTCCAGTAAGAGATTATGTTTTTTGTACAGCCTCATGACTCCTGCCACCCCCCAACAAAAACATCATTGTTATGATTTCCTCTACATCAGCAGAGTTAATGACTATCACATCTAGTATTTAACATTTCTTAGGAATAATATTAGCAAGTATGTTCCATGCCATTTTTTATTTTGATCTTGGAGGATGACGAATGTGTGCTGAATTTTATAATGGTCCCTAGACAAACTAAATAAAGGTTTATTCAATCCAGGATGTCATAATACATTTGAAAACAAAGCAAAGTGTTTCCAAGAAATATGTGCTTTTACCCGTCACAAAAAACACAATTATCTGAGTGTTTTAYAGGGAAGCCAATAAGAATACAGGAATTTGCTCCCAGTGAGTACAAATGATTTCCCAGTCTTCAGTTCTATCCTGAACTAAGACAAATTAMGTTAGCGGCTCTTAGCAATAGCTATTTTTTAGAGAATTTCCATGAGAATAGCRGCATCCTGTCCCTACCTCCCCTTAATAAACAAATAAATAAACAGACCTAGCCAGTTTTAATATTCCCTGACATCTCAGTTCAGTTCAGGTCAGCCTTTGGTCTGCTTCAGTAACTCTCCTGTATAAACCTGAGCTCAGTGAAGAAATACCAGACTATTTCCTGGAATCAGAAGCGGAATAGATGTTTAAATACGGGGCAAGGCTGCCAGGCTGGCAGTCCAGTGTGCTCAGGTAGCACACCAGGGCTGCTACGCATCCTCCACACGGTGCACTGATTTATCTGCRCTGAGCTGTCTCATCCCATGTAGACACATCCAGCTTGTCTGAAGTTAATTCAGAGGCACCACACTGTATTCTGCGGTGTAGAAACGCGATTTGAAGGCTGCTCTCGCTGTGTTTAAAGTACCACACATTTATGTACATGAAGTCTAATTTACATAATATTTAATGTCACCTTTCWTTACCAGCAACTAATGTCACTGATGTGAGGTCTGAAATAGCATAATGCTCATCAGTTAGGAATCATAGCTTTTTTTTCCCCAGATGCTGTCAAAAAAGTTTCCTCCACATCGTCTTATTCAAAACTGAACAATTAACAGTCATTTCCAGCACATCTCCTTCATTCTTCATCCTCTTACTTTTCAGAGAGAAAAAGTTTGCAGAYTAAGTTCAATATGTTTCTATTTGTATAACTCTTTCCCGACCTCTACAAATTTCAAACTATGGCCTCAGCTACTACTTCTTATCTTGCATTCAGGATTTAATTCAAATAAGCCAACTCATGCTGCCAGATGACCTTTGAAAGGGAGAGCAATATCCCAAAATCTTTTAAAATATTCCTTCCTGTGGAGCCCAAGTAAGAAACTGAACTAAAGCCTAGTTCATGTTATGTAAACTACCAGAAAAATTGGTCTACAATGGTTTCTGTGAATTGGTRGCCAAAAATTAAGAATATCATCTTCTGTCTCTTCTTTGTGTGTTGCCCAATGTGCTGTCTGTTCCCACAAGCCCCCAGCACTTTCAGGATTAAACCAATTTAATGTAGTCTCAAGGTATTAAAAACCCTTTTGGAACACTTCTTTTTGTCTCTGCACATCTTCAAMTAGAAGCCGTTCTGCTTTTACTAGTTTTCCCATAAATCTAAATATTAATATATGACAATTTTTYATGATATGTTGGCAACAGCTTATGCTTATTTATTTGTTTGTATGTTTATTATAGGCTTCTGTTTGTTTGTTTTTTGCTGTCTATTATTTTTTTACGCAGTGGTAATGCCTCAGATGTTCAAAKTGAAAGTAGGGATCACTATAGTAGAATTCATGTATACGCTGAAAAATAAATTATATTTTCTCTTGTTATTGTATTTATTGGACAGAATAACTGCTAAATCTGTGGAATACCAGACACAATATGATTGCAATCTGTGCCTGGAGTCCCATGTTAGTAGTCCCTAATGATAGTAGGATAAATGCTTGGGGATAGAGGTGGATAAAGACACGAAAAGACTAATAAGAGGTAGATAATGGACAAGTTTAACCAGTTATAGAAGTCTTTGGGTGTCTATTGAGGGTTCTAAACGTGGAGCTAGACATATCAGTTTAATCTAGTAATAGATTTTATAAGTAATTGGTAGAACATTTTGGAGARTTGCCAGGATGTGCTTAATGGTTACAGTAGGCTCTTCCAGGCTCAAAAGCAGCTCGGTTTCATTTCTAAATGGCTGTATTTATCTTCTTGCCACAATCTTAGAATGGAGGTAAGACAGGGAGGGTTTTATCCTGAATTACAGTCCTAGCATTGACGTTCACGTGCCTTTTTTCAGTATGGAAATTATTATAAAACACTTATAATCGCATAGGGTAGACTGGCTAATTAAATTGGTCTTAGGTTTGTCTAATTGGACAATGTTTGGAAAATATTTCAGATATGAAGAGAATGATATGTTGATATGYTGATATTCAGATATGTTGATGTTAGAATTATTATCATTTGATCCCATGAGTTCAGCAAATGACCGAAATGTGTATCTCTGATTATCTGTGTCTAAGCCCCCATGTAGTCACCTTCACTTTAATGGAACTTGCCGAGTCTTTCTAGTCCGGTGTTTTCACTGACCTGCTAGCACTGACATGCTTTTTTTACCTCTGCTAATCACAGGTTCTCCTTTCCCCCATTCCTGTTCTTTTACTTCTCCATATGAGATAAGAAGGGGCAAGATGAATCTTGAATAGTTTAAACCAGGTTGTGATTTGGCAAAAGAAAATTAGACGTTGAAAGGAGCAGTTGGTATCAAAAAAAAAAAAAAAAAAAAAAAGTCTTAATATTGGCCCTGCAGGACAAAATGATCGATGAATATGACTACCTTATTCTGCTTCTAAAATTATTTCCAATATTCCATATGCAGGCAGAATTGCTGTTCAAGCAATGGAAACATCCTTGAAGAGAAAATATCTGTAACAATATATTTTTGAAGCCTTGAGGCTGAGCACTACTCTCTGATGCATTCTTAGGAACAGTTTTCTTTTTATTCTAGGAATAATAATTTTTGCAGGTGTATTTTTATTTAGTTATATGTGAGGGTAGTTGACCTAAAAAACATACATAATCTCAGATGAAAAACTCATTTCAAAGGCACTGACAGGATTACGATAGCATAATATTAGCACTGAGAGGCAGGTGGGTTTTTTWATTCAGTGGAAGAAAACAAAGTTTTGCTTTAACTTTGTCAAAACAACAAAAAAACTTGCTGAATGAAATAGGTAACAATAGGAGAAATGCACAGTAAAAATTCTCAGCTTCTGTGCCTGTTTTGAAAAGTAACTTAAGCATCTAAATCCCATTTTTCCTGAGTGAAGTGCATAGAGAATYATAAATTCTAGAGACACAGGAGGGTAGAGGGCTTAGCTTATTCTTTTGCTGTATAAGTTTAAGAACCTTTCTTTTCACAGCAATTCCTAATAGGAAACAGGAAACTAATACGAAAGCACAAATCCGTTTTCCTGCACAGGTTGTGTTCRGCAATCAAGATGTCAGAGCTAAGGCGTCTGGGGCATCTGACRTCTTGGAGAAGTATACAGAATAGTGTACTTCTGCTGAACAGTGCACACTGCTATCATTCGGAAAAGAAGCTATACTGAAAGAAAGGTAGTTTCCTACCTCTAGRAAAAAGTGTTAGGAGCTGCCTAATCAAGTTAAGCAATAGACACAAGGCTGCCACAGGTCCACCTGCCCAAGTCCAGGCAGCAGCAAGGCTGAGCATGTACAGGCACGCAGATCAAATATACATACGCACGCGCTTGGCCACACAGATCAACACAGACAGAAAGCACAGCACTCGCTAACACAAGCAGTGCCGACGGCCTTACCCTCTTCCCCTCTCTGGCTGATCAGGGTGAAGGTCTGTTAGCAGCAGAGATGCAAATATAAACATCGTGGCTCTCTCCAGAAGCTGRCCTCAGACACTCAGTCAGTGCAGTAGCTGCCCCTGGATCACAGGTTTCCCCAGTCACTGGCACCAGGACATTCGTGTCCCCAGGCCTGCAGCCCCCCTCCAGYTGCTGATACTCAGAGCCCCTTGTGCACACATGTACACACACACACACGATGGATCCCACCAATAACTGGCCTTAGACACCCAGTCTACCCAGTAGCTGCCCCTGATCCCAGTCCCTGGGACACACACMCATGCAAATGGGTCTCTCCTGTAGCTGGTCCCAATTTATGGCCTTACCAATAGCTGACCCCCAGGTCCTGCAGCCTCTCCAGGACCTGGTTTGGACCTCCTGGTCCTCCAATAGCCAGCTCTCAGACCCATTYGTCCCTCCAGGACTTGGTGTGGACTTACAGCCACCTAAATACTTGGCTCCCAACCTCTTGCCCTACTTGCCACCTTGCCCAGCTCAATGTTCACTATCATCAGTTACACAYCGATGTGCACRTCTGTGCAATGCACACATGCTCTGTTCTTGCCAGGTGCCAGCACCCCACGCATTCATGATCCTACACCAGTGGTGGTGCCTTGGCCTCCACACACACATGGACACAGAATAGAGAAARCAGATATTTAGAAATGGAGTTTAGTAGGAAGACAGGACAGACCACGTTCTTTGGGCACAGGATATGGCCAGAGCAGCGTACTGAACAGCCCCCCAGCAACTGGTTTCATTCATCCCCTTATTCCTCTATTTTCCACACTTGTTCCTCCTGAAACCACCTTGATCCCTCCCTTCCTTTGCCTTTAGTTCTTCCCCTAAATATCCCCTAAAAATTCTTGTACAATCCCAGAATGCTCTTGCCCTACGCCCTGTGGTGATCCAGCACCCTGCCAGCCAGTCTGTAGGGCGATCCAGGGAAAGCTTCTCTCGTTGACTCAGGCTGGGGGGTGTCACGGTCCCATGCATAAGCCTGGTCCCTCCCAGGATAGCCGTGGAAGAGCCAGGCCAAGGGCTCTTGATCCAGTTGTCAGGGTTCCCAGATGTCACTGTCCCTTGGTGCTCCTTTGTGTTCTTGGAGATGAGCCTTTCATTATATAATCTATATAAAAGACTTTTTTGGGGGGAGATAGAGATGACTCTGCATTCCTGAAAGAAAGAGGAAAGAAGATGCATCAATTTGTGTAGTCTTATCTGTTAGGCAATTTAGCTACTTCCTGACTCAGTTTACAGGTTCCATTCTTAAAGGCTAGATTTCCTATGCACTGTACAGAGTTGGGCTTGGGAACTGGTGTTCAGTTCAGATTTCTGAGGGCCACACTTCTATTAGATACTTTTACCAGTGACTCTTAGCCTTTGTGTTATAATTCACCGGATAAAAGTGAGGACGGCAGTCCTTCCTTAGTTATATGAAATATTTTGAATTTCATCACACTTAGCTAACAGACACCGTATACCTCCATTTAATAGAGCAAGTGCGAGTCTAAGCTGATTGCAAAGACATTAAAGATGTCATTTCTATTTGCTGCATTCATTTTAAGACCGTAAGTATATATTCTATCTGAACAGAAATAACTGTGCAGAGCTATGCTGCTCATAAGCCAAACGGGTCAAAGTTTGTCTTACGTATCTGCATAAACTAAATCTCAGATGATGTACAATCTGTCAATTTTGATTGTTTAAATTTTAATATTTTTTTTCCCCACCAAAAAGAATAAAAAATATAGAAATTTTCTTGTTTTCATCCGACTGACTTAGAAGGATTGGTTAAATTATGTTATATGCTTCCAAAATATTACTGTTATATCTAGGAAACAGATGAGATAGTATGAACAGAGTTGTTCTTAATAGCACCATAGGATATAAAACAAGAATCATAGTGAGTCAAACCACTGACAATTTTGATGTCTACATAATAATGACAGAAATATGAGCAATAAACAGAAGGAGTTTAATACAAAACTATGATCTCATACCAACTGGAGAGGCTTGGAGGGGTATTTCATATGACTTGAATATCAGTAAAGAAGGATATATGTTACTGAGCAACAAGGAGCAAGAACAAAAGGGCAAAACACTCATTTTAGGGTCCAGCATGTAAGAGGAGATGGATTCTGGATAACATTTCTGGAGAAGGATAAAAGGGAAWAAAGATCAAAGACATTCTTATATTTAAAGCCTTCTATGCAACACTAAATTAGGAACATTAGAGTTTTTTAAACAAGCAGCAGAATCATCATAAAGAAGAGGCTAGTGGGAAAAGGGGATCTTACCTTGAGCTTTTCTGGGATAGCAAAGCGATCAAACTCATAGCATGTCCAGCGCTCCTCACTGCACAGGAAGGGTTCTAATGTTAGAAGAGCACTAAATACAGTTTAGCAAAGCAGACTTCAATGCACTCAAAGATTTGGCGCATTTAATCTCCTCCAAAGACAAATAAATCTAAGGGGGAAAAAAGAAGTTTAGCAGAGTTGGAGGTTGCGTCAGGAGTAATATGGAGGACACGAATAGGCAAAATCTTCCCAGGTAGAGGAAGAATAAGAAACGCAGTAAGAAACCACTGTGGCTAAATGCCAAGCTCTGCAGTAGCCTCAGTTACGGCTGCGGTCTCAGCTAGGATTCCAGACTGTAAACACAAGCATCTGAGACACGGGCTTGTGTTCACTTACACCACCATTTCTAGGAATGGGAACATTTCAAACTCGTATACCTGCTTCGGCTTGCTAGCACTTGCCTCTTTGGGCCTAGAGAGGCAAGTGAGGTGTAGGTCAGACATCTGATGGTGACAATGTTTAAACACTGACGTAAATGCTCTAGGAAGATTGCAAAATACCATCTGAGTTTTTTTAAAGAATTAATTGAACAAATAACTCTCAAGAATGGTACAGACATAGGTGATTGTGCCTTCATGAAAGTGGACAGACTAGATAACTTCTTGTAAAGCCTTCTAGCTGCCTTTACATATTGACTTCTGTTAATTCTGACATATATACTATGAGCTATAATTAGAGAGTTTAAATTTCATTTTAATAACATTTTCAATTTCACAATGATTTTAGCATAATATTTATGAATATTTTGTCTTAAATATATAATTCTGCTCTGAAGATGCTAAGATTTCTAAAGAGAATCTAGATTGAGTTTAAAAAGTACATTTTAAGTCAATTTAAAAAAGATTACTTCACTCGGTATGTTGACATGATCTATGTGAGAAGGTCAAGAAAGAAGCTAATGGTGTTGTTTCATCTGCCATAATACCACATACTCCTGTTAACTAAAATTATTTGAACTAAAACTCACTCAGTTTCTAATTTTTATCGGCTTTTCCAGAAAAATCTAATCAAAGAAAAAAATAGTGAATGATCTCAACATTGTCGCTCTTCTTTAACTGCACTGTTTACACTAAATCAATTATCCATTTTTAACATACTAAAGCTATTGATGGTATTACACAATAACCTCATTTGTAAGGAGTAGAAATGATGATTTTATAATTAAGACACACGGCAAGAAGCCAAGAGACTTCTTTATTCTGCTCTGTGCTCTGCCATAAACTTCTTATGCAATATTTTGCTAAATCAATAGTCTTCTTTCTTGCCTGTATCTTGCTTTCTCCTTCTCTTTCTGGAAAGTGGAAGCATTATTCAGTTTGCTCAAAGGAGGAGAATAATGAAATGTTAATCTTGTATAAAAGCATGTATTGAAGACCACAGTCACTGACAAATTAAAACCACAACATCAATATCATTATTATATGGTCATTACTATTTATGCCACTGCCTACCGGTGACATAACTGCTGTACATRCAAACAGTGAAGGAAAGTCCCTGCCCCGGAGGATTTATCTAATTAGTAGAACTAAGATGGGAAACAGAGGCTGAGGACTGCTTAGACAATCAGGTGGCAGAAACAAGACTATGTTTTATAAAATAATAAGTTGAGCCTCAGGAAGTTTAAGTGATCAGATGAAAGATCACTTATACTGAGATGGCTTATGAAAGCAAAAAGATGAAGCCAGATGATCTGAGAACATCTGATATTCAGAGATACACTGCTAGATAAGCACAATTTTATTACATTATTAAAAGTGTATTGCCTTTCAGATTATTAATTGTATCAATTGTATTTGGTCTATTACTTTCAAGGTCTGCTTCAATACTATTTCACTACTGTACTATTAATCACGTAAAAATTATAATGAAGCTTAATCAGTACAAATTTTCATTATAGTTCTTATTTTATATATAGTTTATTTTAATGACATATGTTCGCTTTTTTGTTTCAGTGAATTTAATTCCAAGTGTAAGACAGATACATGCCATTTTCTATGTTAAACCATTTGCACATAGGAAATTCATTTTTTTCCAATCTTTTACATAAAAATAATGCTTGAGGATTGCTTACTAATCCTCAGAAATTGAATTATTTATATTCTTTATTGATCTTTAAATGTGTTTGTAGTTAGATTTGGTAAAGCCCCTATGACTTGTGTCTTTTTTTTTTTTGACTTGTAGCAGCTAGCATGAATCAATATTTGTGGGCATACAAGTCTTAATTTATCTCAGTAGACCAGAGAGTAAGAATGTTCAAGCTGAAACATTAAAAAGTCAACAAACATTTCCAAACATCCCATTTTCAAATTGTTTCTGCATTATCCCTTGCATTTTACAAAGTAAACATAAAAGTGGGATCTAAAGAAACTGCTTTTCTAACACTAGCAAGGTAATGTTCTCTCTTTTTTGTAAACTGTAATAGGTTCGTATATGCAATAGCCTCTAAGAGRAATGCACATATAATTTGCCTAAATGTTTGCACCCTATCTACTTGACTTTGGAGCACCATCTCACGMCTCTCAGATATCCAAACCTCATTCTGGTGTGCTGGCTTACGAATGAATGACTCCCATTTCACTATCACTGAAGTTTAGATCTGAATATTATTTCCAGAAACGCAATAGTATTTACCTTTTCATACGGAATGCCTAAAATTTTGGAGGAATTTTCTCAATTTCCCATGCCCTAGATATTATATAAACTGTAATTCTAATAATAGCATAATGTTTTCTCTCAAAGATAAAAATAAAGACGCTCTTAGAAGGGCTCTCGTTTTCCAGCTTTTCAAAATTCTTCATGAACCTCTTCAGAATTCTAGCAAAGAGGTTATTTTTAGTCCTTAATCAAGATCTACTTACATGGGGGCTTTTTCTTTTTCTTTTTCTTTTTTTTTTTTTTTTTAACAGTATTGCATTAAACCTCATGAACCGGGTGGATACCTAAGCCAGCTCTCCTTCAAGATAACTACAGAAAGTAGATAAACTCCTTCACTGAATCATAGCTGGAATGTAGGCATAGTGTAAGATGTGGTAAAAATTTTACCATGTGCTTCAGTAAAGTCTTTGGGCAGCTACTCAGTAAACTCAGGAGCTGAGGCACTGTTTGCTGGAGCTATGTCTGAGTGTTTATGAGACTGGCGAAAGTGAGAGGAAGGTCAGGTTCCAGATTCAGAAACAAAGTATCCTGAACTGAAAAACAAGACCCTAAAAATTTGTAAAAACAGCATTTAAGTCTCAGTGCTAAATGGAAAAGAACTTAGGACTGTGAGAGAAACAAAACAAAAAAAAAAAAAAAAAGGAAAGAAAAAAGAAAAAAAGCTGTCATCTGTGGTTTGAGACCTTAATTCATAAAAATATACATCTTTTTATTTAAGTACAACGTCCATAATCAGCATTATACCCCCAAAATACTTAAGCAGTTAAGAGGGCATTTTGTCCCCTCTTTATAGTGCCTGCTCTGTTTGTGTAAGTGCATGAGAAAAGAAGAGATAGCTGTATTGCTCCTTTGCCTCTGCTCTATATCTCAACARCCAAATATAACCCACAAAGCCAAATATAACTTCCAACTAAATTTGACTTATTACATAGATAGTATTCCAGCAATTGCAACACACGAGACCTCTAGCTACCTGCTAGTGTTATTTTTATCTTTTCAAAGATGCCTGTAACTATAAATACTTAGTATAAACCAAACAATCCTCAATCTGTTTTATTTCAAAATTTTCTGAATTGTCAAAAGTTTACTTATAATCTTGAAAGCCACAGTTGTCAAAATAATGCAGAAAAAATAATATTCTGAATACCAGCATCAGGTAATTCTGTGTCAATCATCCACAGTTTGCACTGAATGCAATAGGTTATGGAATTGTCCTGGGACAATCTTACTACAGTTAAATAATCTACATGCAGGCTTTATATCYCGTGGTTTTTTGCTGTTGATGTTTGTTTTTTTTTTTCCAAATAAACCTGCCCTGGAAGAGGCACTTGGAAAAATTTTGCAGTGTTACTTTATTAAGGCAATTATTTAGTGCTTGGTTATATGAGAATACATCTTCTGCTGCAAGGTATTATTGATTTAACAGCTGTTCTTCCTAGACAATTCCATCTCCAGTATGTAGATATGATTTTCTGGAGAATTAGAGGATAAAAGCAAGCAGGGTATATAGGAGTGGTCTGGAAATGGTGGGTAGTTTAAAAAGATATAGATCAAAACTAGGTCATTATTTCAAGACTGCATAATAGCATATATTYGACTGAATTTAGAGGAACTTAGAATATAAGCCAAAAAAATCAATATAGTGAGAAAAAAAAACAGCCTAACATTCACTTTCTGTTGACTCTTCCTGACCAGTGCCATAACATTCTGACAATGCCCGAAATTTAAAAATAGTCAAGATTTTCATCTGTAAAGCTTAAAACCTACGTTTAGGTTTCTATCAAATGATGCCTTCAGCTACCAGTGTCATTTCATTTATTATTTGTTGCAGCTTACCATGTCCAACAAATGGATTTACTTTATCTACAGCTCCACACCCTGTAGCTGTTCAATTTGAAAGGAAACCGGGGGCCCTAACAGCTTGAGAGATACTCCTATTTGGGCTACCATAGCAACGAGCATGTGTATTAAACTATAGGTCACATGGCTTAGTTTCCTAAAGCTAATTAATTTCACTAATTATGGCCTCATACCAGCTGCAGAATGTGTTGGTGACCTAGTGAAATCAGCTGTGGAGAATTCTTTTCCATGTTATGGTGGTACGACCTCACTGTGTGGAGATATTAATGTCATTATTAGGATTACATACAGTATGTAYAGAAAACAAATACTGCTGCGTGATTAGAGGCTGGACCACAGAGCCTTGAGGAAGTGTAATGTAGACATTTAAATCTTCTTTATTGCTTTCTCTATCATCTGTCAGCATTAAATAGGTTATAAAGAGCTGAGTAGTTAAGCTTAAAAGATTGTCATTGAAAGGTAGTTTAATTCACCAGCTTTACAAAGGATTTATGAAGCACTTATCACTTAGAGTGATGCAGATATATACATAAATATATATTTAATATAACTGCATCTTCTAAGCAAGAAAAAACTCTCACTTGTTTTGTTTTTTATATATTTCAAAAAAAATTTAACTGAAAATCAGTAATCTTATGGCATAAATTGACTGTATTACAAATTAGAAGACTCTAAGTTTCCTCTTTGCCTGTACAAAGGAGTTAATTTTAGCCCTCACCACATATGCAGTTTGATTTGGATTTTAATAGAAAAGCAGGTGTCTACCTAGGCTTTGGGGAGCAATTAACAATTCATTTTGTATAAAACCACAGTGTCTCACTGGCAAAACTAATTGAAGTAAATAAGACATTTTCAATCAGCTAAGAGAAGGCATTAAAACAGCCTTGCAAAATTGTCATGACAAATTACCAGCCAAAGCACAAAACCTTCTCAGGCRTCCTTTACCATGGTGATTGATGAGAATGAAAAATTAATGATATCTTACTGGCTTGTCAAAAGAAAATATTACTTGCCCGGGTGAGCAGAATTTTGTGAGGCAGCATTAAATTATGGGAAATTAATAAAATACATGCATGTACTTTTTTTTAAGCGTAATTATTAGCAGTGCTATTTCCCCTATAGCGTAATAAAAAGACAAATTTTGCCATCATCCCCTCAGGATATGGGCTTTCTGTATCTATGGCCAGAGGGTAATTTCACCAAGTCAATTAAAATCRAGATTTAGAAAACTGTGCAGTTAGGATAGGCACAGAAGAAGAAGAAAGCAGTAAGTGGTGTGCTGGCCAGCACACAGACCTTCCCTCAGCCGGTGGCCCCAGAGCAGGGTGCCCCCGAGGATGGGCTGTCAAGGAGCTGCGCCTGGCTCTGGGGAGAAGTCATCCCTCCCTCCCACACCTGCGCCTCTGCCCTAGTCTGACAGGGATCCATGGCAAGGATTTTCTCAGAGACAGGAGGAGGTAGAAGAGTTTGGGATGGGTCAGACCCATGTCGGAAATAGCCAGGTGAGGAGTTGCATAAACGGTTCTGCTTGGGTCTCTCTACACAGGGGTGTATTTCCTCTTTCCCTTAATAAACAAGTATCRTTATGCATCGCATCCTACTATGTCAGAAGAGGTCTTCTAGATTTAACTAGCAAAATGGAACAGTATAAGAAGGTATGGAAAAGATGGATCAGGTGGCTTAACCACTGTCAGAAATCAAGACACTGTCCATAAAGAGGAGTTTTTAATTTCAAATTTCATTTTGTAATATGAATTCAGTAATTAAACGCCATTTGTATTTAAGAAGCCATATAACTCTTCTTACAATAAAATAGTGTCCGGGAATATTTTTCTAGGAACAGCTTTTTCTCCCTTTTATGATTGCCTCTGATGTATACTTGTACCTGTAAAAATACTGCTTTCTTACTGTCAGGGTAAGATGTATTTTAGGCTGAGATAAAAAGAGGATTGTATATTTAACCACTATATAATGTGACTTGTCAACATGATTTTCTATCTCCTAGTTTATAGAAAAAGCACATTGAGTTTATTGAAGCAAATAGCCTGGAAAGGCTAGAAGGCTGAAATGCTTCCTAACTGCAACAACCGTTGTGAAAAAGGGGGTAATTAGGGAGGCTYGCGATTAAGAAAAGGCTCCAGTCTCTTTTTGAAAGGTCAGATGCTGTGTAGACTCCAGACTCCARCTAATGGTACTAATTTTACTGCATCTTGCAAAGAATACTTGTCAAAATATAGGTTTCAAAGAGCTAAAAAAAAAGATGTGTGTGTATGTGGCAGTGTGGCAGGAGGGAGACTTTCCTGTCTGGAATGAAAAGGAAATACAACTTTTTCCTCTCAGGAAAGTAGGTTTCATGACAAAAGACCCCAAGAACAAATAAATGCCTGCAGGAAGATAATCAGCAATCTATTTTTGGTACTTCCTAGAATAAATTTTGTGAAACTGCAACATATAAGAAATCCAAGCATCTCTCTGAAAGGCCTGAAAATGAGACACAGTGTGTGACAGCGACCCAAAAAAGAGACACACAAGAAGAATGTATTCCAGCAGAAAAATTATAAATGTGGTAGGATTTTTTCCTTTYTTGAAAATAACTTTTCTGGTAGTGAAGCAACATACACCATGTGGCACAGAGGTAATTTTAAAACTGAAATGAATTATGTCCTGCCCAATGAGGGGTGTTGGCATGAGTGTTTCCCTTTTTCATCAGAACTGAGCATACTCACACCACCAGCACACTGTCAAGTTTCAGATCTTGGCCCATTGAGGACAAAAATATCCAGAAGTTATTGAGCAATCAAGTTACCAGTTTTCCAGTGGTGATATTCAAGAATGGTTAAATCAAAAGAATAATGAGTAAAGGTTTTCTTCTTTCGGCTTGATAAATATTGGATAATATAGAACAGACGTGGTGAGTTTTGCACTATAAACATACAATGTAGTTAGAATTTTTGTGGGAGACTGTATAAAACATGATTTATTATCCTCCTGTCAATTTGAAATTATTAAATATCGCTAGTAATAATTGTAATTATTTTGATTATTCATGCATATCATCTGGCCTGCATGTTGGTTAGAGATCACCATAATAATTATGATAGATACACATTTTACATTCATCCAGAAAATTAAAACCTATAACTATGAATAAAAATCTTACAGAAGATTTTTAGCCAAATTTTTTAAATCATTAATCAATAAATACCAATTTCCAGTCAAGTTTTGTTTCTCRTCTCATAATAATTTCCCGATAGAGAAATTTCATGAACTTCTGTATCATTCCACTGGGAACTTCCATACCACCGTAGCATCTGTGAAGAGAATTCAAAGCTTCTATCTGCTTGGTATTTATTTATATATAACTTTTTATGCTATTTATGGTAATGTAAACAAAGTGTAAGAGTAATAAGGAGTGGGTACAAGTATCCAGATCAACTTTAAATTTACAATAGATTTCAAATTTTGTAAGTATTTAAATTTTAAATTAGAGCTATGATTTTCAGGACTTTCTCTAGTGCTCACACCTACAAGAATTGCAGTTTTTAATGAGATCTTAACTGAACCTGCAGTGGGAAAAAAGTGTTTTATCCGAAATTGTGTGTAACTATCAATCTGCTAGTATATAAAATATGTTTGGTTTTATATGAAAGGCAATGTTTTATATTACTCTAGATATTATATCACTGTTAAATTACTACATTGATTATTTAATCAATAATATTAGTGCTTAATTTTGGTTGACACAATACCTTACCTTATTTTAGCTCCATTCAACTTTGAAGCAGGTTCACGGGAGCATGTCTTATTGCAGAAGTGCAGGAAGAAAGAAACTAGGTTTTCGGTTCAAACTCTGCTCACCTGACAGCTGAGAGTTTCAGTTCTTCACTGAACCTAAGATTCAGACTAGCCTGAAAACAAAATAAAATCTTATGCTTATCCATAGTAGGAGATTGAAAATTTTTTAGATCTGTTGATCAGATTTCAACGTATGATACCAAAAGTGAAAGAGTAGTGTTGGTCAGCTACCTTCTGAAATAATCAATATGATATATTAACTTTATGAGTCTGTGTCCTGCTTTGGTATGGGCAGGACTTGGTTGACTTGGTAGTGCTGACTCACAGAGCTGGACGGAATCTGTCTTTACTAGAGGAATCTCTCTCTTTGAGATATGTCAGAGCACGCTTTTAGGAAATGATCTTCGTTGTCCTGATTACTGTATTCTATGGGACAGTGCAGTGATTAGCCTTATCAGCTGCTTTATCAGTATCTGTGTGAAGCTAATGGGAAATTCATTTAAGCAAACTTGTGATCACCTTTGCCACAGTGATGGCATCCAACTTTCAAAGTCAAAAAACATTTAAGGCCAGAAGAAACCACACCTTCATTTGACCTGACCTGTGCCTTATTGAACTTTACTTGAGTACTGTGGCCTTATGTTGAAGTTGTGACACCATGCTGTAAGAATTCAAGATTTATTAGGTCAAGGAAGAAAGGGTGCAAGTGGGAGCATGGTGTTCTAGCTCAGTGTTGGCGTTACTCAGATGGCTGCAATTTTGGCTGCTGCTCCCACTCTCGCATTTGCATTTTCTATGGAACCACTATATAAGAGAGAGACAGCATTCTTCTATAAGATGGGTCTTGAATTTTTAACTTGTTCAGGCAAACAAGACCCAATAGCATGGATCTTCTGTAGCTGGAAAGAACGTGTAAATCACACGGTAATCCACAAACAGTAAACCCTACATCCTTCACCTGTGTCTTTAGAAAAAAATGTTGAGCAGTAACAAGTTCTATTTAATTAAGTTTTAAAAGAAATCTAGTAGAACTATATTTTTAAAAGAGGCTGTTAATAGTAGTACCCTGCATTAGTGTCAGGCTTCCACTTATACCTATTCGGGTTATATTTGCACTTTTGAATMTTGCCATAATATCTGTTCCTTTAATACTTCTCCAACACTGTCAAATGTGTTAAAATTATCAGGAGGCTAAAAACTCCCCAAGAATCAGYTCCTCCAAGATTGTTAGGGATATACTACATAGGGCTAGCTGTTAAAAAAAAAAAAAAATCCCTAGAATCTCTAGAGCAATACTTTTAAAAAGTAACTGGACACTGCCTAGTAGATTCAACCAGACTCTCTTTCTGAGACTTCTTTTCAGTAATCTAATATTCCAAAAAGGTTCCTTTTCTGTCGCATACTACTGACACTAAAAAGGCTTTGATTTAATAGATGTTTCTCTCAGAGTTATAAAGTTAACTTGCCTCAGAAAAGTGGAAAGACCAAACACCTCCTCTTGGCACCATCCTCGCACAGGCAAGGCAACCTCTTTTTCTGTGTGAAATAAAGAAAGTTTTATTAAGGAGAGGGGAAGATAAACTGTGAGAGTATCATTAAGCTGTGATGACACAGCAAGAACAAACATCTGTCTCCTACATTACCCTCCTGCATTCCCAATTTATTRTCAGTCTTACAAAGTCCCAGAGCATAGGGCCCATAGAAAAATTAGAAGGGAGRATATATCTGAAAGAAAAGTGAAAGAAATACCTTGCCTCTGCATAGCCTCTCTGCTCTTTTGCTTGTTTAGTGATCTCATCTTATAATACCTCATTTCACCAACTCAGACCCCCACTGACATTTAGGGCACATTTCTTACTGATGCTGCAACACTATCTCTCATTGCTATGTAGTCTTCAGACAAATGGCAATGTGAAAACTCTTCACCCAGCCCAGCTCACACAATCTTTAGGTGGAGAGGGAAAATCACTTTTGTCTAGTTGATGAATTATTTATGAAGAAATAGAGTTCCTTTAGGTTCCTTCCTCTTCTTTCTCTTCTGGTAGTGAGTGCCCCACATAAAACAACAAGGTCAYGGATATCCCAGTGCTCGGCACCCTGACCCCCATTTACCGTTAAGAAGTTTTCAYGATGGGGTTAATCTGAGCTAACTCRGTTCCTCACATTCACCCCTCACCACGTGTCCCTGTTCTCTGTGCTGTGTGTGGAATCTGCTCATAGATCTAGCAGAAAACTATTCATGTTTTGATGGACTAGTTTTCAGCAGAATCCACAAGGTAACCTAGTCCACCACAGATTTCCAGAATCCCTCAAAGGAGGAATGGGAAATGATCCACCAGGGTGAATGGGGAATTGTAACCATTCTTTTTCATGACAGAATAATCCTAATCCTTAATCCAGTTGTGAAGCCATACTCTGGATTTGTGTTTGTCCATTTCTTTTCTATCTTTCTCCACAACATCATCTGTATAGATTTGTCACATCTCTCAGGAACTTCAGCTCTGGGTAGTGACAGGACAGTGACAGTCAAATCCATGCTGCTCTGTTATCAAAGTCTGCAACACTAGTAATGAAATGGTTGTACAGAAAGGATGCAGTGTACCACTAAAAAGCAGTAAAGGACTTTTCACATTCTCTTGGAGTTTTCATCTCAATATATTGCAAGCCTGAGGTAAGGTTAAAATGACTGCTTACTGGACCTTATTAAGTACAGTTTACCTGCTTTTCTGTTAATCTGAAAGAAAAACATGAACATTTTATTCCAGTACTTACTTGATTCTTAGCCCCAAGCTGACTACCCACACTTAGCAGTCATGTTAATTCTCCCTTTCCAGGAAAGGCAGTCTCCCATTTCTTTTGTGTCTCTAGCGGCAGGTTTATAGAAGTAGGCATGTGTAGATGAGGATAATGAAGATTAATGGAGAATATGCAATACCATTTTATATACAGAATTCACCTCTTCTTCCTGGAAACATTTAACAAATAACTTTGCCTATTTTTAATTTTTATACAAATTAAATAGCTCACATTTATTTACCACTAAAATTGGTGTTTATGTAACAGTAATATAATACTGTTAATACAATACTGTTAATACAATAATCAATTATGTAATTGGTGTTTGTGTTTACTACAAAATTCCATCCCTTGCTGTAGAACCTTTCTAACATCTTTTTCCTGCACTGCTTTTAGGAGATGACTTCAATCATATGAACTATCTCTAATTTTGCTGGTTAGATTTCTTCTTAAGAGCAAGAAATTTCAGCTAGTCTGCCTTGTTAACAGCACATACTACTTTTCTAGAAACTGAAAATTTGCTAGACTGACAATTACAGAATCACCAATCTAACACTCRGTGGCTGGCTACTCCATCATCAGTCTTCCTGCTTACATGATGATGGCCATTTTATACAGCCCAGAGATCCCTCACTAGGATGTGTGCTAAAATGCACACTCATAATGAAAACTTCATTTCTCACTAGTTGTTCAGCACTGCTACTTCCTTAGAAAGTTCTTCGTCAGCACTTTTTCCATTCTAGTGGTATAATGCCCTCTTATCCTAGGACATTGCTTACATATGTCTCAGAGCAGTAGTATCACTGTCCTCAATGGTGTAGTGAAACTAATCCCTTCTTCAGTTTCAGCTATCAGTTCTGGTGCTGATAAGCATGTGCAACATGATTGCAGCAATTAGAAAAAAGTGCTGGTTCATTTGTGTTGGGGATATATTTTTCTCCTCATTTAAATAATTTCTATATTTAGAATAAGGTGAAACTTCTTCAGCAATTCAGTAGCTCCTGACAATTGATTTAAAGGCTGTCTTGCCTGAAATAGATTCACTGTCTTTGCTTCGAGGAACATCTAAGTCCATTATTGCAATTGCATCATCTTTACTATGAATATGTGATATATAGATCTAAAATATTTAAAGAAAAATTTAGTGAGAAGTAGAACCAATTTCTAGCCTTTAATACTTTTACTAGAGTGTTTAGAAATGCACGTTCTCTTCAAATTTTAAAGCAGCACTCATTTTTAAGAAAAGAAAACCAGTGAGATAGGTCACCTCTAATTTAACCTTTAACAACTGTACTGAATAATGCAACATAACTACAGTAAAATGAGTTAGCATTTTTTGTTTATTTTTTCAGGAGATTTGTGACGTTTCCAAGAGACAGAGAATAGTAAAAAGGAGTTCTACTCCCAGAATCTGAGAGGGTACGACAGACCACGCTTGTGACTTCTTACTCACATAATGTGGTTGAAGTATGCAACTGAYTGAATATGAATAATTAATACATTACTTAGATTATAACCTGTCATCTTCATTATGGATGCATGAAGTCTGTACATAAAGGGATAATTATTTGCTCAGAGTAACAGAAAAAAAAGCTGATTATCCATATTGCACATGTAAAATATTGACCACCAACTACGCTAGAGAATAGATGGAGATGTAGAAGCCATGGAGTTGTCTTTCAGCTGGTAAAATTTAGGGACTTTTTCCATGAAGATTTCTGGATTCAAGTATTCTTGAATTAAACCTTCTTGGATCAAACATGTCCTATAATCCAGAGGATGTGGAGTGTTATACAATGTTAAACAAAAGACAAAAGGAGAGAGTAAAGAAAGCCCAAATTACTTAGAAAAGGGAAGTGTGTGTTTCATYGCTGATAGATCGGTGAATCTATCTGATTAACAGAAAGTACCTAAACAGAGGTAACTAGGTCATTTAAGATTCCCTAGGGTGTTCTGGACATCTGCATGGAGCTGGTATATATTACACAGGACTTAGGTCTTAGTCAGGATATTCTTAGGTACAGAAAAGACACTAGATGTCTATGTTTAAGTACCTAAATCCCCTCCAGATTTTCATTCCTTTCTATTGCCAAGTGAGCGCCTGTTCACTAGTAATTTTGGTTGGCAGTTTTGTGCTTTCTAAAATGTGCTCTATATCATCTGCCCCAAAATCCTGCTCATCAGGTAAATAGAAGATAGTAACTGTGATACCTTTTGTGTTGTTTGTCTTTCTTTTTCTGCTGTTCTATAACTAATGATCTGTCTAATAGTCTGTCTATAGATGAGTATGGCCATCTAGACAAAAACCAAACAAATAAATGAACACTATAGCAGTAATATAACTGTGTCTGACATTAACAACCTTTTACTTCACAAAGAGAGAAGAGAACTTTCAGTAGAAAGTTTGGTTAGGTGGGGTTCTGGTGTTGCTGCTCTTGAGATGGAAAATTGAAATCAGAGTCTTTCTCCTAGGCTACGTGTTCCAGAATTTTATACACAATATTTCTAAAGCTGCATAAAGAAAAGATATCAAACCCTCTATGTCTGTGTGCCAGGTCTTTTGCCTCTTCAGAGAGGGTTCAAGCTCGAATTCTATCTAAACACAAGGTTCAGAAACAGTCAAGTTAGCAGAAACGGCCCCAGCTTGACACTGAAGCTATAGTGTCGCTTTAACAAGTCCCCCAGCAAGACCTTCCAAGCTTTAGAACAAGGCAACCCTACAGYGAGCAATCTAGCTAGTACCTTCTCTTGATGTTGTAGTGCATTGAAGCTCAGACTGGTGCTAGCTCCATTTAGCACCACGCTCCCTAATGCAGCTGGGGAAAACTACCACCTCTCATGTTCTCCCCCAGTGTGAGAAGAGTTTGATATACACTGCAGAATCCACAGGATCAGTCCTCATTGTGTCATTTCACCAGAACAAAAAGGAAGAGATATCTGCCCTCTGCCAATGCAAACTCCACCCCAGAAGGTTTTCTGAATCAAGGAATTTTCTATAGTTTTACACTGCAAAAGTAAATATGATCCCAGTGTTCTATCCTAAAGGGGATTCTAACTTACAACAAATTTATATAAGCAAGAAGTAAATTGTTTCAAACAAAAGAATGATCACTTCCTAAATTTAACTAAAAGTACTTCACATTTCTATCGTCACCCTTCAGAGAAAAGCTGAAAATAATAATGCTGTCTGCTTTCTGTTTTTACTCTGCTCTTCAGCCACATTCTATTCGTTATCTCGGTGATTTATGATGAAAGATGGACACTTGCTGTCCCAAGTTGAAGTTTCTAAAAAAAAATATTAAGTTGATCCTACTTACAATGTATGGAACCTGGTGCAATTGTTTGCAAAAAATTAATTGGTCTACCATAGCAGGGGAAAGAGACGCTGAATTAACAAATTGTACCTTAAATCACTGTAGAGCCTACTCATCCCAACATCTCATTAGTTGTACGCCAAATCCCTTCTCTTGGTTACCTCGGTTKTCTGCCTTTAAACACTCTCAGCTTTTTGAGGAAAGGACTGACTCATTCTGTTTATATATAAACAGAAAGGATGAATTTGGCTTCCCTGAAGCTGAAGCTCTGCTTCTGATGCCTTTCATTGTGAAAGGCATTAGTCCCACCAAAATAAATGGATCTACTTAAAAAATAGTTAACCACTAATACTAGACTAAAACTACCATAACGTATGYATTGTCATGCAAATGGAGAAATGCCAGTTAAGAATATGCTTTACCTGAGCCCAGGTTCTTGTCCAAAATGATAGAGTAACTCATTCCGGGTAAAGATAATTACAACAAAACTACAAGCTAATAGGCAAGCTGCTTCCATTTCAATAGCTTTCTCTTGTCAGCTGGGTAATACTAGGATTTCAGTTTGTTCCCAGGGCTTGCAGTGAAAGGCCTGTGGTGTTTGCATCATCTGCTCTAATGAACAGGAGTTGAAAGAGGTCATGTCCAGATTCACTTCCTTGCTGTGTTCTGGGATTATAAAATAAAGGTAGCATGACCTTAGGAGAGACCTTTCTATAAGAGTGAATTATTGCTTGARAACTCTTTAGGACAAAAGGGTTTATTTTCCACAACTTGCAATTTTTGTTCACAGATGCCTGAACATGCTCAGATTTCTCATGTTCCAAAATGCAGTGCTAGGTTGTATACTATATGCAATATGGACTCATGCATTGTTCTTAATTGTTCATTTCATTAGAAAAATTATTTGAACATTAAGAGGTGAATTTGTCAAGTGTCTTATGCAGGCCGATGGGCTAGCTGCATGCCCCTAAACTAACACAAGGATTGTCTCTTGCTATTTGTTAAGCATCTTGCACAATAGGCTCTTGATTCCAGTAAGGACCAGCTAAGAAGGGCTCAAACAAGCAGCACAAGTGCATATTGCTTTCCAGTCTTCCACAGTCTTTCTTTTCTTGATGTTCAAGCAAATTTTTAGTACTGGAAAAAATGCTTGAATTGGCATTTCTGTTTGGCCACATCAGGCCTTGGGGCAGAGGGGGCTATGTAAATTGGCAGAGACTTTAAGGTCTGATTATAACTCGTTTTTAAGGGCCAATTGTTTCTTAGGGCATTGGCATTGGTCTAATACTTATGGGCAAAGGAGTTAACCTGTTTATCATTGGTCCTTTTTGATGTTTATATATAAATTAATTTTAGGTTAGATAGGACTCTAGCTTCTCCACTGATTTTCCAAGACATTGCATAAACCCTACCACTTTTCAGAGCCACAAGAGTACTATCTCAATAAAACAATAGCATTGGACAAAAGAACATGGAAGGGAAGATACTTAACTATTTTTAAATACATCTAAACRGAGGAGGAATTTATTGGAGATCAATAACGAAATCACATTTTGATCTTAAGGGAAGGCTCACTTTCCAGATTTGTATAAAATATTCAGAACAACTTTCCTAACATTATGTTCCTTACTCTTTGAAAAGGAAATGCTTACCTTTAAAGTGAGGAATATATCTTTGGAGAACTTAGAAGGAATTAAAATTGGCCATTGGAGTTTCTCTTGCATTTGGAAGTTACTATATTCTTTGCCGTTGTTGAAGTGCAGTGTTGAACATCTACCATCTGTCATCATCAACAGGACCTTATAGATCTATAATGGATCATATTCTAGGATCCTTATTCATGCTATTGAGCACTGATTCTCTGATGCTGAGTTGGTATCAGAGAGTGGCTTACATCTTTGCAGTGAATGCTAAAGAGACTGGGCAATAGACTCAGTAGAAAGCTTTCATATGTGTGTGAGTGTCTAAAAGTGCTGTCKTCTGTAACTTTTTCCCTGCAGTCTAGGAAAAAAAAATAATAAAACAAAAGCTCCAAACTACTGYATTTCACAAGACTGAGAATCTCCAAGAACAAGCTACACGTTTCAGTAGTATTTGATAGCCAGCACAAAATGAGAGATTATTTAAGCCTACACTTGTAAAAGCATGTACTTATAAATCTAAGAGTGAATAGATCCTCTGCACAGATATACACAGGGGCTTTATCTTAGCCCACCCACATAGAATATGTGAATTCATTAGCAAGAAATTAGCAGTTGGCTCAGGCATCATACTTTTATTTTCTTTTGATGAATTCTGAGGGAGTTAAGCTTATGAATCTTGTAAAAGCTGAAATGAATATAAYCCTTTATATAAAACAACTTTTTTGCTCAGCAGTATGAGTTCCAGCTACAATTATTGTTTCTTGTTGTGAAAACATTTTCAGAGCTGTCTATATTAACAAGAAAATAAGAAATGATCGATGCAGTTAGTGCAGGTAGTGGAGTTTTTAAGGATTTACACTGGCAGAAGCCAGAAAGCATTGAAATTTGGGTTGCTCTAACCTGAGGTTTTTGTCCAAGTATGATATAGTAAGGATCAAGTAATTATTGTTGTTTTATAAAGCTGTAACARGAATGCTTAGTGACTGCTGAAATGCAAAAAGGGAAGTATTAGGGTTTGGTTTCCTGCAATCTCTTATGGTTACAAAAATGTGTGATTATGTTGCATTTTTACAGGCAAATAAGGTTGTGCCAATTGCCACTTCTAGGTGTGCATTGACCAGGCATCCAGAGAGCCAACTACTTCACAACCTTGCATCCTCAGTGCATGCAAGGTACTCTACATGACTTTCAAGTTCGGGGCCTTATACTCAAGGCCATTTGGAAGAAAACTGGTTTGAACATAACAGGAGTTGACTCAAAAACACTGCAAGGTTCTAAGTAAAAACACGAGCACATCTATTTTAAAAAACAACATCACCAAAAACAAAACAAAACAACAAMAAAAAAACTTCCTATGGGATTACTACTAATCCAGATGCATCCACAGAGACCCGGCACCATACTGAGGTTTGAGTTCACAAGGTCCATACCTCAGGTTTCACACAGCAAACTGGAAATGGCCAGGGCTACTGGGATGTGCTGTCTAAGCTCGCTGCATGTGATACGTAGCTGTACATGAGGGTGTGTTCTGCTGAGGCCTCCCCAGAGCTTAAAGCCACTCTGGAAGGTACAAAAGGCTTCATCAGTTTTGGAAGACAAAGGACATGTAACAGGACATGTTGCTGGAGTTGTATAAAACCTAAAAAGTAAATGAAACAGAACAAAGGAGGAAAAAACATTCAGCATGTTTCCTAGATATTGAATGGAGAATCAGTAGGCATACCCAAGCAAAATAGACTTCAAGGTGATAGTAAGAAGACACTAACTGTCAGAAGACTGAATGCACTAGTAAAAATATGGTAAGCTGCAAGGAAATAAAAAAATAAAATTAAACTACTGTAAAAAGAAAATGAGGACCACATCTATATTTTTTTATTTCATAACATATGTGTCTTAAAAATTTGAGACATTATAGAGCATTTTAAGCACAAAAATATATATTTTTTATTAATGGGATAGACTTACATTCATCTGTGTATATAAATATATATAYATAAATCTTGTTGAGGAGTAAATCCTATAAAACTTTTAAAGAGGAGCACAATGAATGAACACTCATAGTAATAGTTCTTCTAGCTTTTGAAAATCCCACTCTTTTTCTTCAGCTGCCATCAGGAGCTAGAACATGTTGCACTGGGGAAAGTAGGCAATTTTTACTTATAAGAGTAAGTAAAAGCAATGACAGGGGTAATTGGAATAAGRTGAAAAAGCATTTGGAAATAGTTAAATAGTGATACAAAAAGGCAGAGGAAAAAATGAGGTATAAATTGATTTCACCAGATTTGATCAATAAACATCAGAAGTTTAAGAGAAAGAAAAAAGAATAGGAAAGCATATCTAAACAGYATAAAAAGTTTGAAAGAACAAAATAAGTGCATGTGATGCTATAATTCTTTAGTTGTCATGTTTCTTTCAGTTTTAAGCATRTTGAAATTACATATTTTATGCAACTTTATTCTAGTGAAGATACTGAATTACCCTTCTTGTCTTAATCTTCTTACTATACCGGGACATGTTGCTTCACAGCCATCAGCATTAGATCTTGGATCGGTCTATGGACTCGTACACTTTTCAGTGTGTAGTCTGAATCCTCCAGGTTGCAGTAGATCTACTACTTGGCTGCATGGCCAGCACTTACTCAAGAAGTCCAGTATGTTCTGCATATTTCAAAATATAGATGCATTGGCCATGAGACTGGAAAATCCTCTGAGAAGGTAGAGCTAAGTGAGAACAGAAGCTTCCTTTAGTGTTGTGATCCCAGAGCTCCTTACTCAGTGTGCATCTCTGGAGCAGATAGTCAGAGGAAAAGTCCCTTTTGTATTTTAAGTACAAATATACATACATACATATACATATGCATTCACATATGCACGCGCGCACACACACACATATATAAATTTACAGAATCTGCCTGTGATACATAGATCAAGCCATTCTGATTTTCTATGTTATACTAAATAATAGTGTTTGTGTGACCACAAACATTTTCCAAAGTATTCTGTAGTAGGCCCACTAATATTTGCTTTAGTATTTAAATAGAAATTAAAGTATTTAAGGGAATTGAACTTTCCAGGTTACATTTATTTTGAAATATTTGACTTCCCTGTTTGCTAGAAATCTTTGTTATACTTAATCTGGGATACTAACTCATGGTTAAACTCAGGATTTAATTTTCCAAATTCAAGAATCCAAGGTTTAAAATTATGGAAAGACTTTATTATCCTGCAATACCTCAGTTCATTAGTTTTCAGATTCAAATATATTATACACATTGCACACCTGAAGGTGATATCATTTTTCTTATTTACTCAAATTGTGTTCTAAGTCCCCAAGACATTGTCAGGAAGCCGAACTGACTAATCTCACTTCTTCGGGGAAAAGGGCAACAAGATAAACAAAAATCTATGTTTTGGTATTTCTGTATTACTACTTTCATTTAACAAAGTGAAACAGTTTTGTTTACAATTTCCAAACGATTTTTCCTATTCTTCTGTACTGTGTCACTGTTGACATAAAGCTTGTCCTACACTAAAATGAAAATCTGGAGTTCAAGAGTGAACTGTTTCCATATTGAAAGAGAAAGGACTTGATAGGAATATATGGAATGGTACCCTGCTCTCATTCAGTCCTTGTAATTCAGAGATGATGTACAATGCACACTACTACCTTACTCTGCCTTATATATTCTCCATACCGTGTAGGTTTTTCTAATCCAAACACATTAATTCTCTCATCTATTTTCTCACTGTCCTGATTACTTGATCACCTTTTCTCTCTGGCAAGCTATATACTTACATCACAACAGGTTAGTATCCAAAGCTCTCCTTCATAAATCATACAGTTGCCACTTTTGCAGATAAGCTCTTTAGTCAGGTAGACATATTATTCATTCATTGGTTTGATACAGAACCAGAGCACTGAGCTCATGAGCCACCGAGAGAGGATCTCAATTTCTCTTTATTTCCACTTGACTTGCTAGTTCTTGCATTGCAGCACAAACACTGCACAGCAGTTGGAGCTTCCAGATGAATATGCTGATATTTCAGATGTCCTGGAAGTTAATACTTTTTTGTCTTACCCAAACATTTTACTGGCAAATAGAACAAGATAGGTAAACATAGGGAAAATGGTGCCAAAGAGAGAGAATAATACTGTCAGGTGTTTAAAAACTCATTAGTCAGGCTCTGATAAACCACAAAACTAAATTAGAAATTATAAGACTCCACTAGCTGATTATTTGCCTTCTGGTTTCTGGAGTATTCAAGGTGTTTTAAGATCGTATTTTCAAGTTTTTTTTTTTTTCAACAACATTTAATTTGTTAATTTTTATTTCTTAATGAAAGATAAGGTATACATCTCTCCATGACCTAGGATTTTAATTAAAATATAAAATATTTTAAAATATAATCTAGAGAACTGTCAACAAGACAGGCAGAATAGCCCTGGAGAGAGTTTTGGGTGGACTTGCTATCTGAGGTGATCCTGGGACAATCTATCCAAAATAGAAGCTGAGGTGCTTCCTTCTGTCCAGGTAAGTTAACCAACCTTGCTTAAGAAGTAAATAGAAGTAACAGAAGCTAATCATTCCCTCTTAAACTAGCTTTCATTGAACATGAACACGGACTTCTCAATGAGCCTGATGAGAAGTAGAAGGCCTTTCTACTCACATTATAAGAGAGTCAGACCTGTTTAGGGTTCTGCAAGATTTTGGTAAAGGAAAATAATTCCCAGTCCACATAGAGTGGCATCCTCTTTAATTAGAGATTAGCTTCTTCCTTCTATAGTTCAATGTAACATTAGCTGCCACTTGGAATTTGGCATTTCTGAAATTTCTGGAATTTTTGGAATATGTGGCAGGGACTGCCTGCCTGATTATTTCACATAGTAAGTAGTTTAAAACCCGTCATKTTTACCAATGAGAAAGCTCAGAATAAATAAAATATTTTTCCTTGAAACAGAAATAATATATTTGGAGCTTCAGGAAAAAAGTTTTGCCTCCCCCTCACTACTGCCAAAGATATCAGCCTTGTGATCCCGAGATGTACATGTACATAATACCCAGCCATGGATATGATGATGGGCTGAAGGCTGGACATATATCATTCATCCTCCCTATTTCCTCTGGTTTCCTTGAGAAGTAAACCTAGGCATGTAGGCTAGAAGAGAACTGCAGTGTCTTCTAACAACTCTCCAGATTCAGATGATGAGGGGATACATCGCAGGAGAGCCCAACTTGCATACTATTAAAATGTGATATTTTAAATGTAACATAAATCTGCTTAATTTGGAGGTTTATGGTTTCTTCAAAGCCCTACAAATCTGGGTTCATGATAACCAAAGCATCCATTCTTTGAAAATGAGATGTAGAAAATAATCCTCAAGAATGTTTTAAAAATCCTTTTTTTTATTTTATTCAACTATAACATATGCAACATAAATAAGTTTATCAATATTTGCTTGAGAAAATTAGATAACTTGCTTGTGGATTACAGCTCATGAATAATACATCATTCTCAACTCATTCCAATAAGAATTTATCCTATGCAGCAAAAAAGGTTCTATTTATATCATATATACTTTTATTCTGTATATTGATTTAAATATTTAATATCACCTATATTATCAGGRAAAGTAAAATGTTTCACTGAAGAATTCATCTTCTTCAAGATCTTCAGAACATTTTATTTCCTGGGAAAATAAATATAAATAATTTTGGCTTGTTATAAATAAAGCTTTACAATATTAGTTTACAATCACTGCTTGATTTCTTTTGGAAATATTTTTATTTCCTTACTGATTAAATAAACAAAGACAAGCTGTCTGTTTTGGAAATCCTTTCTATTGACCCTAGACACTCATGATATTCATGAACATCTTGTATTTCAGAATCATGCTTTTGTGTTTTGCTGATAGGTAGGTATCTCACAGGGTCAGTAGGCACAGAATCATATCCCAGAGAGCTAATATTATTCACTAAAATTCATGCATTTTGAAATTATTACCTTAGTTACAATGACTCRAAGTGTCTGAAGAAACTATAATGTGCAATTCAAATATACAACATACAGCCAGCATTATTCAGGTGTAGATTCACAAATATTAGGAAGTTTACTTAGAGTAAAGCAAGAACAGCTATTCTGAGTTCATTTAGAATAAAAATAAAAGTTTCCAAATACAATTTAAACTTGAACATCCCACTCTATCATTATCATGGCACAGCAAAGGATATTCTCTTGCTTGAAACTTCATATGTAGCATTATATTACCAGTCATCTCTGTCAATAGTAGGTCTGGCCAGAAGCTATTCAACATGACCAGTAGCCTAATTTAATAAAACAAGGGCTTAGGTGGCTTTTAGACCCAGGTCCCATATCACTAGTACCTATTAAAGGGTTCCTGAAGATACTGCATTTAGGGTACRCAGTCTTCTGAAGTTGTAACTGTGTGACATCTCACATGAGTTAGCTGAATYTCTTCATCCAACCTCCTTATTTTCTCTTTTGGACAAAATGTTGTTAAATTCTGTCCCTTTAGTCTCTGGTCACTCAGCTACTTTCTACTCATGTTCAGCCAATGAGATATAGKCATTGTCTAAAAATGAATACATTTTCAGGAATAGTAATGAGCTACTAAATTAGAGGCTCTCAGTACATTATTGGATACCTATGTCATAGGTGACTGAGGAAGCTGTAAAAAGGAGAAGGAACTACGATTTCCTAAACTGTCAGAATTGTGTGTGGCCTGGTACCATGGAGTTGCAGTTCGAACTGAGACCTTTAAGAACAGTATTTTCACAAACATTTACATGCACATACACATTAGGGAATGTCTGGAAAAGAAATGTTGCTGTATAAAATTGTGATATTTGCAAGCTGGATCACTTGAAGACATAAAATATATTGTTCCTACTATGGTGTTTTACCTTAACACTATATGTCAGGCTTCCGTAAGTGGGACCTTTTAGAAAACATGGATAATAGGCTATGACAAAGTTTTAGTACTTCTTTGTTGTTTTACTGCAGGATTTGATACTTCTTTATCGAAAGACATGAGCAAAAGAAAAGAAAGTGTAATAACGGCATCCTCAGGAAGTATATCATCTTTCTMAATTTTCTTACTTTGGAACAGCGACTATTTCCTCATAGGTACACAGAAGAGGTAGCTGGGGAAACTATTATGAGATACCAAACCATTGGAGTGACTAAAAAGGCTAAACATTGTCTGGTACTGGAAGTAGGAAACCAGCTGACAGGAAGAGAGCAGAATAAGAGAGTATTTTCTACCTCAAAAACGAAACAGCTGTGCGAAACAGCTGCAGCACGATGTTGATTTTGCGAAGACCAGCTTTAGAAAGATGCCATCCAAAGGCTGCAAACCCAGGATCAWCGAGGGAGATGCAGCAATGAAAGGTGGATGGAACATTCTGTATGAATAAAGGCAGGACTGATTTCAGGAGACAAAAGGAAAGGCAGTCTGTGCCTGTTCCAAATTATACTGGTTTCTTGCTCTTTTCTCTGTGGACATGAARGAAAGCAGTCAAATCTCTTATTGTGTTCTCCTCAGTTGTTCCTTTTCCTTTTTTTTTTTTTAATCTAACCCATATAGTGAGACACAGTAGGATGTGTACAATGAAGTTAAAAGTCAGTAAGAAACTAAAGTCTGAAAATGTATGCAGCTGATACAACATTTTTGATTTTGTGGTTAACAACATCAACAGCTAATGGACATATTTATGGAAAATGTTTGCTGAAGTTTCGCGCTCACAATAAACACTACTGTCAATAAAACCAGAAAAGATTAAACTGTACAGGTCCCATATTCAAGGATGAAAAACAAATTATAAAAGACATACCACAAACCCATCCTGCATCTGAAAGACCAAAAAAAGGTATAAATTAAATTTCTAAACCATCTTCTCAGATCTTTCCTGGGAGATAAACCATCAATTTTTTCCTACTGGAGCCATTTATTTGGAAGGGTTTGTTATATGTCGTCTTCCATTTCAGGAAGACTTGAAAACTAATATACAATTTCTGTTATGGAACAGACCATCTGCTGTGAAAAGTTCCCATATCAAGAGAACAGAGGGATTAGTTCCCAATTAATTAGCTATTTTAGGAGAATTGGATATACTCTTTCCAAGATGGTTACAGCTGATAAGACAATCATCTGTCTGTCAAGCTGTGTCTGTTTGCCTGTTAGTCTAGCTAGAATATTGGAGAAAAGTCAGAGAGATGTTTATTGCTTATATCTTTCTTCCCTCTCTTCCTTCTCCCCCCACCCCACCATGAAAGCCATCCCAGGAACTGAATCATTGAATATAGTCATAGTCTCTCCAATCCAAAGTTGTTTTGTTCATGGTAACTATACAAATGTCCCAATGAAGACATATCAAGGACAAAGGGTATTATGGGAGTGGATTTCAGATGTTATTTATAGCCAGATTTTCTAACGGGGAGCTATTAATAGCAACTTGTTGCACAAGAGGTGAATGAACAATACAGATGTCTCAGTCTCTTTTGAAGGAGCTATTCTTTTCCTGAAGAAAAGCCCTGTTTGTACAAGGCACCATTTACAAGTCTATTGTGTTTTTTATAGCTACAAAATAATGTTGTTTTTATCTCTTTCAGCTGAACTGAGCTGCTGGCTTCCGTTTGGCAGCTTCACAAACAATCTGTGTGCAGCAAGCCACACTTAGCAGACCTCTAGTACGGATGATAGCAAAAATCGCACACCAAGACAAGGAGACAGTGGAGTTTCCTCATAAAACAAACCTTTGAAGTCCAGGATCATAGTAAAGTCTAGCAAAGTGACCAAGTATTTTAAAAGTCCAAAAGAGTTTCTCAAAAAATAGGAATAAAATTTGAGGTTTTTCATCTTAGTGCACTAAGAGGCTGTGAAACATGATATGAGCCTTTTGACAGAGGCATGCAAATAGATTTTTTTCTTTTGCATAAAATAAAAAGTTTGACACCTTATAATCCCCATAAACTGGAATTAATCAGCAAACTGAGAACATAGGATTACATAAAGGAAAATGTAATTTCACAAAGCGTAATGAAACAGTTTACTATAAAGCATTCAGGAAGCTATGTCTATAAAAAATGAAACAGTATTTACAGAGGGAGATGCAGCCATTTCCGTAAGAAAGGTTTACAATAGTGTCTATGCTTTTGGATAAGAGCACTAGCTTTGTGCTTAGGGAATGATCAGCTATTAATCTCTGAAAAAATCATTTAAATGAGTCTTGAATTGACTAGCCATGTAATAGAGCAAAACTAGACCAGAAAGTTTTCTAGTCCTTGAGAAATCCTTCCTTATTCTGTTGTTTGTTTCCAACTCTAATGGGAAAAGATGCTGGTAAACTAATTTCTAGGCTCAAATGTCTTTTCATTATTCTCTACTTTATTTAGTGAGATAAAAACAGGATGTTCTACAACTACAATTAAGCTACAACTTAAGTTATTCAGAAGTTGCATTGACTAGACCTAGCAAAGTTAAAAGCCAGTTTATTTGCCTAACATATGCCACATTTTCTTCTTTTTTTTTTCATTGTAAAACTGTGAGGTTTTTCTGGCGAAGGTAATTTCATGATAATCTTATAAATTTCACCTCCACAATACAATGAACTCATGGTAATACTGTCATTCACTAACCTGAATGATCTCTAAAATGTTTTTTAAATAGATTGGCTCAGTTCCAGGAGATTTGTTCAAGATTAATAGTATGCTGGAGAAACCTGATCTAAAAATCACATATTATGGAATGGGTAGCCATTATTTGCATGGGGAAAAAATGAATCCTTGGAGACTGTGAACAAGTTTTTATTTTATGCTCTAACTCTTCCAGTTGGAGACAATAGTCAGAATAAAAAATCATCTTCACAAATGAGTGTCCTAATAAAGGAGAATTACCACAAYACAACGCACTCTTCAGAGCTTCACAAATATGTCACATCAGAGCAAGGGGCGTGACAGGCTAAATGCAGAGTTTCTCGAGAAGGCTCATTTATGAAGAGAAAACAAACCTTATGGCCTCTTCTTTGATCAAGTATTTCCGACAACATTTGAATATTAGAGGAACAATTATTAGGCTAATATTTTAGCTAGAAATTGCTTTAAAAAATTGTGACTTAGTCTTGATATTTTGTAGCAGAGAAAAATGCCATTTATGGAAGCAATTCAATCACTAAAAATTATGCATGCATCTTTGGAAAAACAATGACATACTACCAACTAGATTTTCTCCCTTGAAAAAAGTATGCAAATTAGTATCCTGCTAGATTAATGAATTGAAAATGAATGAATAGTGAATGTTTTTGATTCTTAAAGAGAATGAGAAATGTATATCCTCCCTAATCCATCATTTCAATTTACTTCTTCAGCAATGAGAAGTAAAATGACAGTACAAGACCATCAACACACAGATTCTATGAAACATGCACAAGATAAAACCCATCCTAGTGTACTATGTCCTTACTTCAGTTTTATAAATTTATTTCTGAGATTATTGAACATGTTACCAGTATCCTCTGGAATGATCCCTCTTAAAACCTTCTCCCTCTGATTTACTTTAAGCTATATTTGGCAAAAATGTTCATTATTATGGAAATGATCTATTTTTCATCAATATGACATCTAAGATCACATTGATCTTCAAATTTAATCAGACACTATCCAATAGTAAGGAAAGCTTGTTATTAAGTTACACTTCAGATAAACATAAAATAGTTTAAAGCAAGTTTGTTCATCCTATTCTGTTCAAACAGCTTTTACATGAGCAGATATTTTAAAGGATTTCATGGTTGGTAGAAATGATTTTTACAATGATRTACTTTATTATGAACAGTGGCATCCCTTTCTCCTGATGGGGATTTTGGAATCAAGAATAGCACCATATAAATTAAATAGTCTTTAGTCCTTAATAAATAATTCTCTTTTAGTGAATATTTATTTTCTGAATGCTGCAGTGGAAACTGTAGTCCTTTATTCGGCTGTATACTGCAGGCCAAGTGTGGTACAAACAGCTGCAGAGATGTTCCCCACAACTGCCACACCAAGAACTTGAAGCCTAATTTGGAAAATCTAACCTCTCTGTGAGCATTTTAGGCATAGCATAAACAAATCTTGGGCCTTTGCTGAGAAGAACGTGACATTTGTACAGATTTGGGTGACCTGTCTATAGTTTTCAGATTTCAGAATRCACATCCCATCTTTCCATTTTAGTCATCAGATGCCATTCAAGGTCATAAGCAGGTGCACCAGGACTAAGCATGAAACAAGCACACACTTAGTATTCTTAAAATCACACTTTATATTACAAAATGTTTACCCTATGATTTCAAATGGAACACAGTAAGTTTTCAATATCTGAAGAGCAATACATATTTATAAGGCTGATTTTATATACAGAGATGCCTTTGTCTATCAGGTTACTGAAGACTGGAAAACAGATTTCCTGGCTTCTTTCACTTTGCTAGGTCCATCGAGCCATGGCATGTAAGGAATTACTTGTGCCAGTAACTATATGACATCTCATCAGTAAGGCCCGTAATGATGTCTTTGGTGCATGAAGTGAAATTATTTCAAGTTGCAAAGGACCTCCAGGAAAGGGTCAGAAGGTGGGCTTCTAAGAAATAAATCATAGGTGTCTATAGGGAGTTTCTTTCGGATTAAGGAAAAGATTAATTACAGGTCCAAGGTTGACAGGAAGTTGAAGTATGGATACCCTCTGTTTGTTGGTTAAGGCACAGACCTGAGAGTTGGGACTTTTAACTCTTGCTTTTACTGAATATATGTTTTGGGGCAATTTAACCTTTCAGTTTTTGTTTCCCTTCAGTAAAGCAAATGCCACTAATACTTATGATTTAAAAGTACCACAGCTTACTTATAATTTCAGAAAGACAATAAATGAAAGATTTTTTTTTCTTAACAACATGGTTGAAATTGGACTTAATTTCATTTCTTAGAAGAAAGTGTTTTTCATACAAGCAATCTATATTGTATAGTATGGAATCATAGAATGATAAGGTTGGAAGGGATCTCTGGAGATCATCTAGTCCAACCCTCAGCATAACCCATATGAGGATTGAACCTGTGACCTTGGCTTTAGCAGCACCACACTCTAACCAACCGAGCTAAACCTGCCACACCAATGGAATAATATTCTTTTAAAAACACTGAGATACAAAATACTGACAARAGTTTAGATTAGTCATATCCAAAAGCCTATTGAATAGATTCAGTAAAGGTCCAATGAAATGAAGATTCAATGGAGATTCTCCTGTTGATTTCAAATGATACACGATGAAGCGCTACATCACTCCAGGGGTACATTAGACGTATAGGAAACATAAGGAATAATAGCTATATTTTATATAACCGAAGTACCTTTCACTAATGTGAGCTAAGCAGTAATTTTCACATGGCCTCCTGGAAGTCTGTTTTTGCATTTTGAATTTTCAGAAATGGAAGAAATTTAAAGGAATAAAATCTTAAGAGAAAATTAAATGGCTGAAGCGATGACACAGATCAGGTTTTTAGACATAGAAACAAATAAGAGTGAATAGGTTTTTATAAACATTTACATGTGACTGCATGAAAGAATAAGCTTTTCTGATGTCAAGTTTATGGCCAACAAAGTTGAAAGACTGAGATATCAGCTCTAAGTTAGGTATRAATGAAACAGATTTTCACTGGTGTTGTCCTGGAAGTTATTTGGTTTAGTGGACTATAGGAAAATGGAAAAATCTACCTTCACTTTACACAATTCAGTTGCTGTTATTGACTGCATTAAAGCATTTTATTTTGGTTTTGATAAATTACCAGCATACCTGAAAAAGAGTTTGATGTATTACAAATTGCTTTATGGCAGGAGGTTGTGCAAGTACTATATTCATGTATTCAAAAAGTACTTACTGCTATATTTGATTTATTAAGCATCTATTCTGGGATACTTTAAAATAAATGACATAAAAGATAACAATTCACAGTATACCTACCAATTTACACATTCTAAAAAAATATAGTATGCCATAAAAAAAAAAAAAGTAAGAACCCATTTTCAGCAATGTGGCTCCCTTCCCAAAAATACAAATGGTTTTGTTTAGGCCATACTACAATATAGTATGTAGATTATTGTATAGTACACAGTATATCATATTGTATATTTATAGAATAGAGAGATCTGAAGCTTCAATAATGCATCGAATAATAAATGACATTCAGCTTCCATCACATCTTTATTTTCTGTATGGTCTTAAGCTCTTAGCCCTACACAGAGTGATATTTGTTAAAGTCATCTCAAAGCAATAAAAATGTGGGTGACTGCTAGCAAGGTCCATATATGAAAGACCTGCAGCATACTGATGATAACAAATTGAAAAATACTCCCATAGTTATTAGAACATCCATGAACATTCAAAATTGCAGAGGATCACACTCAATAGTGACGTACCTTGGATTACGAAATATGTATTCATATTACTTCTACGAACAGTTTTTTGCAGGCTACCTTATGTCATAGACTGAAGTTCAGCTATTTCACACTTCTCCCAGTCCAATCCCTTTCAAGGACTTGGATACTATTTTTCCATAGCCCTAACTCCAGCAATGAGGAATTAAGACACTACCACCCATGCCTTCCCATTAACACATATAAGAGTATGTCAACAAGGCCTTTTGAAGACAGATCCAAGAGTTCCCTGCCTCCCCCCTGAGTTGGCCAGATGCTGCATATTTGCGTCAGTGTGGCACCAAGCCCAAGCTAATAAACTTTGCCACTCAACAGAGCTTAATATTTTGAGCACTTTGACATACCAACCACAGCAATGTGACTTCTAGTTTAGATGTAACTCACAGATTATGAAACACAGAAAAAAAGATTCATTGCACTCAATTTTTGCCGTGCAAAATATATATATTGCAAGCTAATCATCTCTGGTGCATAAAAGGAATGGAGAGGAAAAGACAAGTATTTCCATTATGTCTGTCAATCCAAACTATTACAGATATATTTAGCCCATTAATAGATAACCCTATAAGCTGATTATGTTTTTTACTGACTATAGCAGTCCAAACAACTAGAACAAAACAGACACTTGCTTTTTTTACATTCTAATGTTACACTGCTAGATATTAACTACACATTTTGGTTAGAAAGCTGATAGTTCCCTAAAATTTACTAGTGCTTAGGTGAAATTCCGCTTCCTAAGTCAAAGATGCCATCCCACAAAAACTTTGCTCAATCGCCGAAGAATCCAAGATTTCACCAGCCCAGTTCCTCAATTATACGTGTCAAGCTTTAAGATGAGATGGCTTGTTCTCCTACTCCACTGACTTAATTGACTCCATCTTCATGTATGCTGGACAATCGGCTTACATAAAAAGATTGTTGTTGTAGCACCTAAAGTTACGAGATATGATCTCACTGTTGCACTAAATGTCCCTTCATTTATGTCCTGTGAAAGTCCTGATTTGATGAGATACCTAGAATTTGCCTACTATATAATGAGTTCTGAACAAAGCAAAACATACCCAGTAAATTTYGCTCAAAGGCACATCTAAAGAACAGCAATGAGTTTTTCATAAAATAAAGTTAGTAGTTGAGTACTTACCCAAGAAATGTAAAATTATATCGCAAAGTCCAAGTCCTCTGCCTGATCTGTTCAGACTATCCTCAGCCTTTCTGTTATCGTAAAGATCAGGCTTCAAGTGATCTATTTGAAACTATTGGAATCTCTTTAGCTGATACTATTAAAGTGAATACCAAATTAATGGTATCCAGGGAAAGGGAACGCATATAAGACAGTGGCCTTTCAGGCCAGCAATGGAAGCATGATCCAGCAAGGGAATTTCTGTTCCCTCTTAGACGCTGCACATGCATTTTACCACACAGAGTATATCTCAGCTCTCAGTCAGAGAAGGAAAAAACTTTTTCCATTTCTCAGCCAAGCCCTTCAGTTACTAGACTGATATTTAAGCTTTCTAGATCGCAGGACAGAGAGGAAAACATTTTTTAAATGAACTGATCACCTAAATTAAATGCTTAAACCAAGGGCAGAGAGGAAACTGAATCTGATGTTATACAAGTGCTTAACTGAACTCTACAAGTTTGTCCCGGCCTCAGGGAGGTGAGAGTTGGGTTTGGCAAGTGCTCTGCTCAGTGTTGGGCTCAGCAGGCCACGCTCCTCTGAAATGAACTCTCAGTATGTACCGCACAGGAACATGGATAACAAACATAGGTTAGGAATTCTGGGAAGTCATCATGTGGAAGTCAAATATAGTAAAACTAAATGYTCTTGAACCTACAGGTCTTTTATGGATCTTACCCTTTGTACCTGGTTGTTATTTACAGCACATCCTCCTTTCACAGCTCTGGCAATTTAAACAGCCATAAAATGAAAGTAAACTCAGTTTCACTTCAATTTGAGAAATGTTCACGCTGCTATCACATGGAAGAGTGATTTCATATAAATGAAGGATAGATTTTTCATCTTTATCCACTACTAAGAATTTTCTTTCTAGCATTACAGATGGTATATTTTCCATCCCACGTCACCCTGGATACTGATGGAAAGGAGCCACACATAAAACGCTAAGGATTCTGGACCCTTAAGAAGCGATCTGCTTCAGCCTTCTTACCTCAGTTATCAAGTAGCAAGTTTTCAACAGTAAGATACAATTTCTTGAACAGAAGTCTTGCAACAAGTTCCTTAAATATAGTTGACATTTAGAGACCTAAACTCAACRCTGGTGAAAGCAGACCACCTCAGGCAAACCAAGCACAGAGGCTCTCAGACTCAAGCAGTGTCCTTCTGCTGCCTCTCCTCTTTGATCTGACTCTATCCTCATCCTTTCCAAGTTGTCTCTTATAATTCAGTGACCACAGTTTTCGCTCCTCCTCTTTTTGGAATGAGACGCTGGCGAGGAGGCTGTGAGGATATTTTGAGGATTTCTTCACCTCAGTAGAGGTACAACGGACTGACTAGTCCTCTCTTTAGCAATGACTGTAAGTAATTGAATAGCAAATAAAAAGGAGAATCTAAAAACATAAATGTACAATTAAAAATCCACCTATTTATTTTAAACACAACAGTATGCAAAATACAGACTAGCTAAAGCACCAAAAGCCAACAAAACTGAAGAGAAGACCAACTGAGAGATTTCCACACTTCTTTGATATTAGTCCCCCGTTTTCCCAGGATGCTATAATAAACAAACAAGTATTTGTGAAGCTGTTAAAATGCAGTAATACTTTTTTGTCTGTTCAAGAAATAGCAAYAAGTAAGAAAAAGTTTATACTTTTACCCTTTTCCAGGCTAAATATAATGTTCTCTGATTTGAACTTTGTTCCAGAAAGTAGGATTCATTTGGTAGTGGATGATACAGAGGTGTAGCAGRTTATGCCAACAGCTTCAGAGATCTATTTTAAACCTGAAGAGACAGGAACAATTAAATCTTTTTTCTCCAGACTATTTTAATGAGAGAAAACAAGCCTGTCTGCTTCCGGGAGGATGATATATTTCTCACTAAGGAAAACATAAGGCTCCAGGGTTTTATCCCTTACAAACTCTGAAAAACAGGAAAAAGGATTTGAGTTCCTGATGTGCTAGCAATTTGTGTTAATTCACAGTCATGCACCAATGACCGTCTCGTTTGGGAAACATTGTTTTCAGGGTTGAGAGCTACTTTTTTGATAAAAGTAGTAAGGCAGTGAAAGACAGATGTCACTTCCTATCATTGATCAAGCTTTTCTCTGCTTCTTTTTCCTATGTCYCTTCCTTCCACTGAAAAAAACAGCAAACTGCATTAGACCCACATGAAAATGGCAATATTATCAGGCAATTAATGAATTTTACCCCAGGTTACCGTGGTTGTTAGAACTCTTCCAAAAGCTGTAGTCAAAGTCCATGCTGGTTTTGGAATCATTAAAGTGATGTTTTGAGACACACAAACCTGCTGGATATACTTCAGTGAGAAACGAGGCAACTCTATTTGCTGATTGTCATGTAGAGATTTGAGTGACAAATCCTGTTTCCATTATGGCCAGTAGACTTTCTGCTTCTGCTCATCACTAGTTTGACAGGCCTTCAAAATTATTTTTTTTTTCAAAATCTTGCTTTGTCCTCAGAAGTTTACTTTCAGCTTCCCTTCCTAATAGATGCCAATGCTTTTGTGAGTTAAAGGACTCTCACTACTGCACAAAATACACTTTTTAAAATTTATACTGCAGCTGAGTATAAGGAGACAGTTCCAAGTCCAAACGTACTAGGCCTGACCTGGAAGGACTGCCTTCCRCAGGGGTTAGGTGCAATTCAGTCCCATTGCGCTTCTAAACTCAATATACGAGTTGTGGCAAATGTTGTGTAACAGTTTTGTGAATTGAAGTTTTTGGTCTCCTACAGTCAGCTATGAAATCCAACTTAAAAAATCTTGGTTCCTTTACACAGTCTCTTGTCTACATCCAGAGGCACTTTGCTTTTAAAGATGGGTGCACTGTGGTGCAATGTTTCAGGTAATAGTTCTAACTGTGACATAGCAGGAAAATAAATAAATAGGTAAAGCCTTCATCCTGCAAAGCAGCCGGTAAATCATTCTTTGGATCATTTAAAAGGATATATTCCAGTTCATATGTAATGAATCCTCTTCCTGCTATGTCCAGTTCATGGAAAAACTTTTATTCACTTCAAGGCCTGTTGAAACAGGCCATACACATCAGTGGTGTCAAACCCTGCTGTGTGGAAGAAGGATGTGTGAAAGGAAAGTAGCATTTATATCAAAGCCTGCATCCTGCACAGCAACGTAAAAATCTCACTTATGGCTTTCCATTCTGCCAAATCACGAATGTTTTTTTGTGCAGAGATCTGTACTGCTGGAATAATGCTTTAAGATACAGCTACAGCTATAGATAAAATAAAAATTATATTTACATTGGAATTACATTCAGCTAATTAATTTATTACCAGAGTACTTTATGTATTGCAGTTCTGTACTTCTACAAATGGACATTTTTAAGTAACCATGCAATTATGAATCTTCCTTTAAATTAGAAAATAAGTTTCTTTCTTACTCTCACACTTGTGTCAGTAAAAGAGAAGCAATGTCTGGATCTGTAGAACTCTTGAATGAATGGTTCAGAGAAGGTGCTGTTACATATTTGAAAAGACAATTGTTTCTGAAATATATCAGTGACAACTGATTTGTCAGAATTCTTCATCATTTCATTTTATAAGAAATGTTATTCTTTTATATTTATTAATTATCACGGGACATAACAACAGCCAAATATTAGAGAGGAGAAAAATTTCGTAGATATGTCAAGAATATGGGAGACTACGTGTTTCAAATCTCGTATTTTAAGTTTTCACCTAGAAAAGGGAAAAAAAATGTCATCCAAACTCAGAAAAAAAACAGAAAGCATTAAGTGTCTTCTGAATGTTAAAATCTCAAGTTATCAATGTTCTTAAATATCTTAAATTTATCAAATGTTCTTAAATTTATCAAATGTTCTTAAATATCAAAAGTACATTTGTTAGCTAGTCTTGAAAATCTGCTTTTCTTCAGCAACTTCAACACCTCTGAAGTTGTATTTTCAGTGCTTTAAATCCTTATGGTTCACCAGGAAGGTGAATGTATGGAACATCGTAAGTATCTCATGGTTGCAGAATATGATAAGTTCTTCAGATTTTGATTTTTTTTTCTTTTTTCCCCCTTCAGCTGTAAAATATCTTGGAGATTTGTAATTTTGTCACATATTTCCAAGACCAACTTGCTCTGGGAGTACAGTACTGATGCCTAACTAGTGTTGTAACGCTCTATGGAGGAGAAAGGGTTTTATCCCACGATGCAAATTTTCACAAACAGCAGCTGAAGGATATGTATGGTCCAAACATACCTAGCTCACTGCTACACACCTTCAAAGTACATAAGGAAGAAGAAACTGACGCACATAAATGACCAGGTCAAAGTGAAAGGATTCAGCTTTTATGGTCAGGCACAGCCTTGCTACCTCACTTTTTCCTCACAGGGAGAGAACTCATGCCCGTAAGTGACGTTCTCCTCTTTCCCTCCATATATGCAAAGCCTTTACGTATTTAAGTACATTAGTGGGCTGGGAAAGGAAAGTTGATTTTCATCACATAAATCAGGATCTGTCTGCAGCTTAAGTCAGAGATGTTTTATGAAAAGCCCAGGCCAAACGTGCTACACAGGACCCAAGACCTAGATTCTGACCAAACACTTTACAGTAGGATTAAATGTGCCTTCAAACACATAATCATTAAAGCATGACCTTAGTCCTCAGGACTTTAAGCAATACCAGAATGGATTTTTTTGTACAATTCTGGGAGCCAGAATACTTCTGACCTTCTTTGGTTTCATATAAAATATGACTAGTGCTGTAGTCTGGCATGAGTGTATAAGTCCTTCAATGAGACCAATGAAAATCCTAATCCTTTTTTTTTTTTTTTCCAAACCTCTGATTTTTAGACCACTGTTCATTTTATGAAAATGTTTGGTTTTGGTTTTGCCAGCATTCCCTCCTTCCTTCTTAGTTTACAGATAAAGTAGCTTTCTTATGCACTGCAATGGGAGATAGCTGTTTGAAATTAAAATACAAGAAAATCAAGGCAATTCTTATTTGTTTTTTATTTAAACTTTAAAGATTTCAAAATATCCAAGTAAATTCAGGTCAGTTAAAATGAAATATAAATTAATAGTCTCTCTCTTATTTGGTCTCTCTCTTTGTCTCATGTAATTTAACTAAAATTATGTAATCTGCCACAATTTGAGCAGACCAATTAGAAAAGGGTATGAATAAATGCATAGTGCAGATGATGTGTACTGAACCATCCTTATTAAATCAAAGGATGAATCTGTTTTTGCTATTTTCATTGACAGCCCTCTTCCAGCTCACAGCCAGCTGGCAATTAATGGAATCAGATTTAAAACAGGGAATGGGGAGAAATCAGCTTCTGTGTAGTTGTTCTTACACCAGACATATGTGCGTCTGCTTTACATATGCCTGCATTCTGTGTGCATTTGTATTGTACATAGATGCTATGTATCATCTTTCCCTGTGTGCTGGCTCAAGAGATACAAAATGCATTTCCTAAAGCTTAGCCACTCACAAATATTAGGACATACTGTCCATTTTTCTTAAGCTGATTTTACCTCTGATTTCAATACAGACAGTTGGATTACTAGTAGATAACATACTAGACAGCTTATTAAAATCTAATCCTATGCTTCTAAAGGGCGGGAAAAAAACACTCATAAGCACTAAAAAACAAAGTCTCACTTGAGACATATGTGAGCCACACTCAAAGGAGCTGGAGTTAATAGAAATCAGAAAAATAAATTTAAACACAGTGTTATTCTGACAGCTTTAATGCATTTCATTTTAAAAGTTGTCTGTGGATGGGATTCAATAGATGGAGTTTTGTTTTTGGAATATTACTCATAGAAAAATATAGTTTACTGGCAGGATTTTTTATGGTGTTTGTCCTAAAACTTCCTCATCATTATTTCATCCCTGTCTAGTTAGAATTTCCTGAGAGGTTTATAGTTACTAGAATGGGATGTGAATGAAATACGTATATTCYCTGTATAGTATATTAATTAGGTACTTCAGAACAGGATGCACATGCACAATATACCAAACAGGGGACATGTGGTCATTAGAAATGCTAAGAAAAAAGGTATGTCTAAGATTTCCTCCATCTGTCTACCTGTAGCCCTAGATTAGACAGATCTAAAGAAATGAAAATCTAAGCCCCAACGCCCCTGTTTTCTTTCACATCCCTCTTGGAAAAGGCAAGAATAAAATTTATACTCCTGGGTTGCAGCTGTAAGACSGAGGAAAACGAGTGCAAGAGAGAATGCAAAAAGGAGCTTGAGTGCACACCTCAACAGTGAGATATTTCTCCACAAAGTCTGAATTCCGATCCTCATCCTCAGGAGTCTGTATAGCTGACTTAAGACTGTTTAATGAAAATAGCATAAGTAAGGCTTGGATGAGAAGTCAAAATGATTCCTTCTTTTCCTCAGACTTCTTTCCAGTGAATATGTTCATCCTTGAGCCATCCATGTTGTAATATGAAGCTTTATTTTGTGCCTAGTCTGTCATGGCCCACCAACCTTTTCTTCTCTCTGCATAGTAATGTAACTCTCGTGGAAGGGGTTAAAGCGCTCATCCATTCCCTATTACCTTCCCTTGCCKGCAGCACTCTGCCTGAAGATGGGCAGGAGATATGCTAGCTTGCACCCCTTTAGTCTGAACAGGGGATATCTTAGCCTCTCAGTTCCTGGGAATCTACTCTACAGCCTTTTTGTTATCACATTATAGTAGGCCCATTCTCCTCCTGTGTTTCTGAATGAAGGTGTTGTTTTGTGTTCATGTTGTTCCTATACACTAGATCTGTCTTGCCTGGAAATTTCRGAGAGAAATCTCAAAGATTACCTACAGACTACCTAACTCTTGGAATCTCAAACAAACTTAACCAGGGGTGACACCAAGCAGTTGAGTTCTTCTACAAAGAAGATGGTAGCTTGGGTATATGAAGTAAGAGAATGAACAAGCTCCTTCTGTAGAACACTGTAAGACAAGCTGAAAATTTTGTGATGAAATCTTATTAAAGTCCTGATATTGCAATCCTCTAATTCAAAATCCAGTTGTTTTATGAAATCTGCAAAGAGTTTGGCTTTAGAAACCTAGACTACTTATGAATCGTAATTCCAYTGCACTTAGATTGCCTATGATCTTTTTCCTCTTAATATTTGTTCCATTATTGTACCAATGACAAAAATAAAACATAAACCAAAAATTTCTAGTAAAACATTGCTTTGTATTTATAGTTATTTATTTATTTTTCAGAAAACTACTCACCGGCACCATCTAGTGAGAGCAAGAACAACGAGTTATATTGTTTCCATGTCTGAAGAACCTGTAGACTGCAGAGCTTCCTTTGGTTGTAATGGAAGCAAGAGAAGAAAAGTCAAGTCCCTGTTCAAAGAGCATACATGTGTATATCCTCTGTCATGTCAGCCATCCCAAACAAAAAACCTTCACCAGAATGAAAGGCTTCCRTACACAAAGACAGACAATCTTTGGACAAGGTGCAATATGGAAAAAAAATATACCTTGATTATAAAATATTGTTCACTTTAGAACCAAAGTTMCTGAGTTTTGACTGTCCTGAACCAAGCAAATTGTCAGCATTTAGCAACCCATGTTGCTAATGATAGTGTAATTGAGAATAGAATTTGTACCAGTAACTGATACACCCACCAGGTGTTCAAAGTGATGAAGAAAACCCTAAGCAGCAAGTAATATGAATAGAGCGACACTGACCCTTGAAAGTGTTACTATTTTGCCTAAGTTCTTTTAAGCAAATCCCTCTTCTGAAGTTGGGAAAGGGTATACTTCACATCTGAAAACTGAAAGAAAAAAAAAAGAATGGAAGAAAAAAATCAGGGCAATAAATATCTACATAGTTGGTTAAAAAAAATAAATACTCCATCACCACATACTTTCATAATTACAGTAGTGCTGCCTCATCACTGAATTGAYTTCTAGGTCTACTAGTTATTTTAATGACTGATACGGCAATGACTGATATGACTGATATCTAATGTGATCAAGGCAGCTATACGTCCATTTCAGCCAGTTTCAGTTGTCTAGACTAGAAATGTACAGAGAAGTACAATTACTGTTTTGTAAAGAATGAGAAATTTTTTTCCAGTCTTTTTAATGCTGAAAGAAGTCTGTTAGACTATTCTGAGTCTAGTAGCCTCGTTGAAATATTCCATAGGCTAAGTAGTGTTCATGGCCTTTTTCTTCTGTTTTAAAGACACTGATAAAGACACAGAGCTTGGAAAGGACTTTGCTTCTATAAATGAAAAGCAAGTACATCAGTATAAATAGGAAATGTCTGCAAAAAGATAAATTTTGAGTCATGCAGACAATCATTTGCTCAGAATTCCATTGAAGCATTACAACATCCAGAGTTTTCCTATTCTCCAGACACAACTAAGCAGTTGGCAAACAGACTCAGATCACCTTTCTCTAGCCTTTTGTTAGTCAATCTGTTCAGACTCAATCCTCAAATTCAATTAGAGCCTGCAGATGTCAATGAATGTAGATGGAACTGAGACTAACATTATGTGTTCTCTAGTGCAGCCAAAGTCCATGGTTCTGTCTCTGTAAAACACCTAGCATTCATCTTAGCTTGAGTAGTTAAATCCTCTCTAATGTGTATAATAATGACAAATCACAGCTTTAACTATAAAATATTTTATCCAGCTTTCCAAAATCACAGAACACACGCTTCACTGCCATATATCATGTTTTCCTCTATTTCTATGATTTTATCTTTTTTACTACCATAATAACACTAAGCTTTGAATTTGAATTTAAAAAGAATTGTGGGTTTGTAGACGAAGACAGGAGACAAATAGGTAGTTCTAAATATGGAGGAAACTTCAAACACAGAAAGTTACCTAAGATACTAATTTAGCGGGTCTTCCAAGTGCCTAGCTGAACTTTTATTTTATGTTGTATCGGTTAGTATCACCAGCAGATCCTCTTACATTCTGGTTGAGAGGTGGATATATTCAAAAATAAAGTTAGTATTCAAAGCTGGATAGTACAGGTCTTCTGGACTTCTTAAAATCTCATGAGAAATAATAGAAATATATGAAATTCTAGAACATAAAAAGACAACAATTCCTGAACAAGTCAAAATTTGTTATTTATCCCATATTCCATTCTACTGCTATCAGAATCCAGTAGCAACCAAGCCAGATATGCTATTAGGACCTACTGAATTCAGATTTTATCAGTTTCATAATAACATCACAATTGCTAAAACTGATCTGCCTGCCAAGTCATTGTAAAAATTCATAATGTTAAATAAATCTTCTTCAGATCTTGCCTATGTGAGATAAAAGAAGGAAGGAGGTAGCTTAGTTATTAARCAATGGGCTATGTAATAAAGCAAGGGATAAAACAATAAAAAAAGCTTTCAGACTTCATTTCTTCACTTAGCAGTATGTGCTCAAAGAGCATGAACTGTAGAGTGACTGAWTTCAGAAACACTGAAAATACCATTGATATTTAGATCTAGTTTTAAAGAAAGAAAATAAAAAYGGGAAGGAATGATCTCACAGTGTTCAGTAGCTGTCTCAAAGCCAAAAGTTGCATCAATTCCTTTTTAAAAGTTTATTTTCTGCTGGTTTGTGCAGGGGGCAAATAAATGATGCATTAATAAAAAGTGGTCAAAAATAACAATAAAAAATGAGACATAACTTTAAACAATACAATAATTCTACTTTTCAGTAGAAATGAACAGTCAGTTTCAAAAAGCATTTTCTTTCAATTTTGTGTGCTAGAAAGATAGTGATTACGAARTACTGCAAAGGCTAACATGCGTAACCATTTTAGCATCCTTGTTGCAACCTCAGGCGTTCACCTGATATCCRTGCATGGATATTCAGACAAACTCTGATAATACACTAGATATATCAGCGAAGGAGAGGACACTGAGGTTAGATGGAGGTTATGAAGCAGAGAGTGAACTGCCTGTCAGGAAGTTGTAGGAAGTGCAAAAAGCTTTCAGTCAACATTCAGGCAGGGGATCATAAAAGACACGTGGAATAGTTGGATAATTGTCGCAAAGAGGATGTAGCATTCAAATTTGTTAACCCTACCATTACTCAAACAACTTGATTTATCATCAGGGAACAGAAATCGTGGAAATTTATTTGTATAATACATCAAGAACTAAGAAGTAATACTCAAGATTAAATGTTAAAGGCATGGACTGATAGATTCACTGAGGTACAAAAGTACCTCAGCACAGGTACTTGCTGCCTCATCACTGAATTGTCTAGACTAGAAATGTACAGAGAAGTACAATTACTGTTTTGTAAAGAATGAGAAATTTTTTTCCAGTCTTTTTAATGCTGAAAGAAGTCTGTTAGACTATTCTGAGTCTAGTAGCCTCGTTGAAATATTCCATAGGCTAAGTAGTGTTCATGGCCTTTTTCTTCTGTTTTAAAGACACTGATAAAGACACAGAGCTTGGAAAGGACTTTGCAGTTAAAATTTGATCACACTTTACAATAAAATGTATTCATTTTATTAGTGCAATAAATATGAGGACTTGAGACCCAAACAACTGAGTTGTTGGAGACGTGTCCCCTGTGTTTACACTGGCACTGTGTTGATAGTGTAATCATCTGAATGCTTAATTCATGAGTCATAGTAGTTTCTACAAATATCTCATTGGATCTAAAGGTCCATGGAATGTGTAACAATGTCGGCCGGAAAGGCTATTTTTATGTTTTTGTACTATTCTACTACTAACATATGACAGAAGGAAAAGATATTGAAGACAAATATCAAGGAACTATGCAAAACATCATGAAAATAGTGCTTACGATGTCACATAGATACCAGGAAGATAAAATCAGAGCTGACATGGAAAGTTTCATATCTTTCCAACATGTAAGGTGTATTATGTATTGCACATTAGATTACTGCAAGACAAAGATGAGATAAGCATGATGAACCAGGAGATGTCAGGGCCCTGAGGGCACCTCCCGACCTTGTTGTCACTGTCCCCACCCTGCCAAGCCCATGTCTCCATTTCAGCCCAGCCAGGGCTATCAGTCCTTCCCCCGGATGCCACAGCAGTGCCTGCTCCAGCCCTGCCATGGCCACACCACCTGGACGAGGCCATTGGACCCATGCAGACTTGTGTCCCATCTCAGACCCTGCTGCACCTGGTTGAGCTACCTGGGTGGTTCCCGGAYCTGGTTCATCACTGGTCATGATGGGGCTGTCAATGGACCATGTTACTAGTCCCAGCTCTGCCTGCRATGTCTGGACCTTGTAGGACAGTCCTGGGTGCCACGCTCAGCAGCTGGTGCATCTTCTTGTGTGGAGCAGCCCTGCTCCCATGCACAGGCAGAGCATCAGCTCTATGTTTTCACTGTTTGGGCATATATTCAACATACAGTATGCAACACACAGGATGGYCCCAAATGTTTGCAAATATGTGAGAGAAAAAACTTTTTTGAAAATAGTAATGTTATTAAATTATAAAAGGAAATAATTTCATAAGGATGATATCTCTTCAACTTATATTAATCACTTATGAGAAAGACAAGAAATTCCAACACACATAGGGATTGAAAATAAATCWGGATCAGTTTTTAGGAAAAGTACAGATTGATGTGTCCTGTAAAGATAAGTGATGGAACGCATTTACTATGTATTTTCCATTTACATTATGGATACAAGTGGAATAGGAACACCCTATATTTAATAAGACATTTGGATAGAAGGTCAATCAGAAAACACAACTGGGATGTTATCCCTGCAAACTAAACAGGAAGTTTGGATACTGGAGACCATTTTGCACTCACTGTCATTCAAGATTTTTATTTAAAGCTGGAAATGACAAACTAAACACTATTCTAAACACAAAAGTCAGGAACAGGGGCAATCATTATTACAGAAAAATACTAGAACAGAATGAGAGCCAGCACAGACAGATGGTATTTAAAGGAGGAAGAAATAATCAAGTGTTAGATCCTGCCAGGAAGTATAGTGAACTTTACTACAGATGCAGATTCTTTCTACATTGCAGGATCAGTCCATAAATGAGCATAGAGGAAAACCATTCTGAAGACAAGGGAATCACATGAAGTGGTAACAATCTCCATGGTGAGACAAAAGAAAAATATCTAATGAATAGTCTATTTTACTTTACACTATACCTAGGGCTTTTTTGTTTGTTTTTGACAGCTTCTATATGTTACCTGGATTTCCTTTATTTCTATTAGAAAATCCCTGGGAAACTTTGATAGTCACAAGTGTCTTTAGCAAAGAGCTACTAAGGTAGTAGGTCATGAGCTATACAAGCTCCATCTCTATCAGAGCTGCCCATAGCCATGCTTGCAGTACCTCTGAGTTTTCATTTTCCTTAAATTTTTTCATTTCATTATTTTATATGTGCCCAAACAAGTGGGATTGCTCAGGACTCAATCCTGTGTAATTAGGATATCACCCTAGTTTATATATCATGCTTTTAAAGTGTAAAATGCTGATAGAAGTAAGTTGTGGTTCAACCCAGATCAAGATGTGATGATGAAACCATCTCCCCTCTCTTCCTCCTGCTTCCTTCCTGTACAAAAACATACACTTCACACAGAGGAATCATACTATCCTTTTAAAGTAAAAATGATCTTGAATTGTACCTATTCTTAAAAATAGAGCAAACTAAGCTCTTTTTTAAAATCTAAACAATTTTAGTTGTTGTTCCATATTTAAAATTTGGAACTTGAATCTATTTCTAATATTAGATGATACATTAATATAGAATAATGCATTAATTCTGTATTTTAGACTTGAATGAACAGATCTTTAAAAATGGATGCCTAAATTTAGACTATTAAGACACATTCAGAACATTTAGAATCTATTTCATGATAATTTCTGAAAATCTTGCCCAGAAATTCTCACTAGAATCAGACAAAAACAGAAAAACAGAATATCTTAACAGAGAAAGAAAATAAAGGAGAGACAGTGGTCAGACAATGAAGTTGGGAAAAAAATCTCTTTTTTTAATTAAAATTCTATTTTTGTTTGATATTCAGAGAATGAGTGATCTCTGGTCATCTTTATTTAATATGAAGGTGATCTGCTTGCAGCTTTCATAAATGTAAAGGGGAAAAAATGCCAAGAAGTGTTTCCAATGTTAAGAAAGAAGCCAAGAAAAGTGGGAGGTGGAAAAAGAGAAGATAGATGAATGAAACATTTGCTTAGAAAATGTGCTAATAGACTGCTTAGTTTTGACAAAAAATAACATCTCTTTTTTCCTGTAAATACTATATTTCTAGAGGCAGTACCAGGCAATGYGTGTTTAATATCTCAGAAGTTTTGCTTCATCAAAGTGTGTAAAAATACTGTCTCAACAAAAATATGAAAGTCATACTCATGAAGCTGTAGTGTTTAAACTTAAGCAGAGYCTAGTCGGAATTGCTGAAATGGCTRAGAGGTTTTCTGGGGCTTCCCTTACAAAAGGGCAGGAGTCAACAAGGTGTGCATGAGATGTTGCTCAGGAAGGTCCCCAAAATATCTGATACACACTTTCACACATTCTCTCCCTGCCAAATTCGCCATCATCTGTTTGAAACAAAAAATAAATAAATAATAATAATAATAATAATAGAAAGCTTCAAAAAAAGGGGGAAGGATTCTTACCTAATTGGAGGAAGAAAGTTAAGTGAATAGCTGATGAGACCCATAACTATAGGCTCTCTCTTACGTCGGTTGTGGGTCTGTGAATATGCCCAGTGACTTTCAGTGCCACTGCAGTGTGGCTGCAGGATGGGGTAAACTGCATTGCCTTTGCAATTAATAGAATCACCTCTGCAGGTGGTATAACTATTATAAAAAGAKCACAGGAAAATATGAATCACTAGTCATAGTATTTTACAGAACTGTTATTATATCTCCAGTAAACCSCAGTCTTCCAGATATCCCTTGTTTGACTAGGAAATCATGTGGTATGTATTACAATAGCCTACCTACCCAGTAAGAGAAAATATTTCTGGAATGGAATACTTCTGGAAAATGAAGTTAACTGGCTGCTACTTCTACTTCTTAATTTTCTCTGACCATTAAATCTTCCCTCTGTGTTCTTTGGTTCTTCAGCATCTGGTGCTTCTCGTGCTTGTATAATTAATACACATTGAAAAGGAAACATTAAATATCATCACAGTAAGCTTAACGATGCAAGGAATAGGAGAAATATCACTGGAACTGAAAAAGTAAGAAATAGATATTCACTGCTAACTGGTAACAACTACTGGATTAAGCCTCAGCTAAGAAAGAAAAGGAGCAGTAGAGAACRTACTAATAGACTGGTAGAGGGAATGAATCATGATTAGGAATATTTGTTTTCTGCAACAGAAAAAGGATGTACCTAGATAAACAACAAAGGAATCTGAATTAACAATAATTCTTGTCTCTTGAGTGTTTTGAGGTGTATACATTTTTWAATATTTATGGAAACTGCCAGAATGCTGGAGGTGTTTTGCTGTGTAGATTTGTAAGGGATAACTATCCCTTATTTAACAGAATGAACAAATATTGTTTTCAAAATATGAAAACATGTATTCATGAAAGTATCCMTGATAGCCATTCTTCAGGGACACTGGCTGTTACTATACTGCATACTTTCAGTTTGTTTTCCCTGTTTTATCTATTCTAAATGTTGTATATTCACAATCTACTAAATGACCTTTTTTTCCTCAATATCATTCAAATGAGTTACCATCTCAGTACACATTCCTGATTGAAAAATAAGTTGTATTTTGTATCCTGATAAGCATTGAAGATAATTACTTTAGAAGTCTTCTTATTTTATTTTCAAATTCCTGAAGCGTTTTCGAATGGATTTGCCATTCTGCTCTCTTATTACTACAGAGAAACAACTTAGAAAGTAAAAAGGGTGATACAGACATCAAACAACCATGTGGGAAACCAGGACAGCTCACTTCCCTGATCTGATCTTCCCCATGAGCCAAGGCAAATATTTTGGGGCCTGAATTAAGATCATCTGCTTTAGGACCTAAGATAGCACTCAGAAGGAATTAGAGCTGTAAGTCCAAGAAACACTCCTCTCACATGCTGTCTGGTTGGTGAGATGTCTATATTCAAGTAGCACTTCCATTTAAGACTGCAAAGTCTTGTTTGCTATAAAGTGTGTACACTTCTATCCAAGGAAGGGAGAAATAGAGTCCAGAGTGAAAGGCTAAAGTGAGGAGCAGGTTGAACTTGGGTCTGTTTCTGGATAAGTAAATTGGCCACCTAGCTGTTATAGAGAAGTTGGGTACTATTTTCAGTTCATTCTCTTTCTCAAGGCTGCGTTTTAAATTTGAGCTTTTCTATAAGTCAGACTTGACTTATAAGTCAGACTTGATGGATACACGCTTTTTAGGAAAGATAGGCCAGGAAGGCGAGGTGGTAGAATTTCTCTTTTGTATGAGAGAGCAACTGGAATGTGTCAAACTAAGAGTGAGTCAACAGTTTATGGGAAAGAATTAAAGGGCAGGGTAGCATGGGGGACACTGTTGTGGGTGTCTACTACATGCCACGTGATCAGGAAGAGGAAGTCGATGAGGTCTTCTATAGACAGCTGAAAGTAGCCTCACAATCACAAGCCCTGGTTCTTATGGGGGACTTCAACCACCCTGATATCTGCTGGAAGGACAACACAGCTAGGCACAAAAAGTCCAGGAGGCTCCTGCAGAGCACTGATGATAACTTTTTGACACAAGTGGTGGAGGAGCCAATGAGGAGAGGTAGCTGCTGGACCTTGTCCTAACCAACAGAGAAGGACTGGTTGGAGATGTGAAGGTTGGGGGGCAGCCTTGGCTGCAGTGACCGTGAGATGGTGGAGTTGAGGATCTTGTGTGGAGGAAGCAAGGCAATAAGTTTGCAACCCTGGACTTCAGGAGAGTGGACTTTGGCCTCTTCAGGGAACTGCTTGGAGGGATCCTATGGATTAGGGCCCTAGAAGGAAGGGGAGTCTGAGAGAGCTGGTTGATATTCAAGCATCGCTTCCTCCAAGCTCAAGATTAGTGCATTCCTATGAGTAAGAAGTCAAGCAAAAGAGCAAGAGACTTACATGGATGAACAAGGTGCTTCTGGCAAAATTCAGACAGAAGAGGAAAGTATACAGAAGAAGGGACAAGCCACTTGGAAGGAATATAGGAATATTATCAGAGTATGCAAGGATGAGACAAGGAAGGCTAAGGCCCATTTGGAATTAAATCTGGCAATGGATGTCAAGGACAACAGGAAGGGCTTCTTCAAATAAATCAGTAGCAAAGGAAAGACTAAGGGAAATGGCCTGAATGGGGCGGGGGCCCTGCTGACAAGGGATACAGAGGCGGCAGAGTTACTGAATGCCACTTTTGCTTCAGTCTTTACTGCTAAGGGCAGCCCCCAGGAATCCCAGAGCCTGTAGACAAGGGAGAAGTCTGGAGAAAGGAAGACTTTCCCTTGGTTGAGGAAGATCTGATTAGAGATCGTGTAGGCAAACCTGACATCCACAAATCCATGGGCCCTGATGGGATGCTCCCATGAGTACTGAGGGAGCTAGCAGATGTTGTTACTAGGCCATTCTCCATCATCTTTGAAGATCATGCAGGAGAGGTGCCTCAGGACTGGAGGAAAGCTCGAGTCTTTAAAAGGGCAAGAAGGAGGACCCAGGGAACTACAGGCCAGGCAGCCTCACCTCCATCTATCCCTGGAAAAGTGATAGACCAGCTCATCCTGGATGGCATCTCTAAGCATGTGGAGGAAAAGAAAGTGATTAGGGATTGCCAGCATGGATTCACCAAGCAGAAATCATGCTTAACCAATCTGATAGCCTTCTATGATGGAATGACTGGCTGGGTAGATGAGGGGAGAGCAGTGGACGTTGTGTACCTTGACTTCAGCAAGGCTTTTGACACTGTCTCCCGTAACATCCTGCTAGACAAGCTCAGGAASTGTGGGTTAGATGAGTGGACAGTGAGGTGGATTGAGAACAGGATGAAAAGCAGAGCTCAGAGGGTCATCATCAGTGGTGTGGAGTCTAGTTGGAGGCCTGTGGCTAGTGGCATCCCCCAGGGCTCAGTACTGGGTCCCATCCTGTTCAACTTTTTCATCAGTGACCTGGATGAGGGGGCAGAGTGCCTCCTCAGCAAGTTTGCTGATGCTACCAAGCTGAGGAGAGTGGTTGACACACCAGAGGGCTGTGCTGCCATTCAGAGAGACCTGGACAGGCTGGAGAGTTTGACAGAGAGGAACCTCATGAAGTTCAACAAGGGCAAATGCAGGGTCCTGCACCTAGGGAGGAATAACCCCAGGGACCAGTCCAAGCTGGAGGCTGACCTGCTGGAAAGCAGCTCGGTGGAGAAGGACCTGGGAGTGCTGGCGGATAACAAGTTAACCATGAGCCAGCAATGTGCCCTTGTGGCCAAGAAGGCCAATGGTATCCTGGGAAGCATTAGGAAGAGTGTTGCCAGCAGGTGGAGGGAGGTGATCCTGCCCCTCTGCTCAGCCCTGGGGAGGCCTCATCTCGAGAACTATGTCCAGTTCTGGGCTCCCCAGCACAAGAGAGATGTGGAGCTATTGGAGAGAGTCCAGCGTAGGGCTGCAAAGATGATCAGAGGGCTGGAGCACCTGCCCTATGAGGAACGGCTGTGAGAGCTGGGCCTGTTTAGCCTGGGGAAGAGAAGACTGAGGGGGGATCTTATCAATATGTATAAGTATCTGAAGGGAGGGTGTCAAGGGGGTGGGGACAAACTCTTTTCAGTTGTCCCGTGTGACAGGACAAGAGGCAATGGGCAGAAACTGAAGCACAGGAAGTTCCKCCTGAMYGTGAGSGGGAATTTCTTCCCTGTRAGAGTGACGGAGCACTGGCAGAGGTTGCCCCAAGAGGTTGTGGAGTCTCCTTCTCTGGAGATATTCAAGGCCCACCTGGATGCCACCCTGTCTAATGTGCTCTAGGTGACCCCTGCTTGAGTAAGTGAGTTGGACTAGATGATCTCCAGAGGTACCTTCCAACATCAACCATTCTGTGATTCTGTGATCTAAACTGCAATTCTACTGAATGTGTTTGAAGTTACATAAGATAGCTTGGATGAATTTAATAGTCCTTTTTTTTTTTTTTTTTTTTTTTCATTTCATCAAAGTGAAGAGCCCTTTTTTGTCCGAACTCTTTCTCTTCTCTCATGCACTAGCTGTGGCTTGTAGTTCCCTCCTCGGGCCAGCTGAACTGATAAACACAGAGGAACACTAACTTAGCAAAAAAGCACCTGGCTCTTGAGTACAGGAGTCAGAAAGAGAGAAGGTAGAACTACATAAATAAAGGAGCTACACAGAAAGAGGATAGGCTGGAAATGGGAAGATGAATACCTTCTGTAGTGAGCTGCTCAGTCAGTGCAAGCAACTTACATTGTCCAAGAGCCTCATGCAAGTATTCCATGAGTTCCTTGCCTGATCCTGAAGTGATTGTAACACCTTCCTACTGGCATGTTGTGAAAATAAAAATTAAAAATTTATGTTCCTCAGAAACAGCATATTTAGGCCACATATATCCTAGGAAGAAATAGCACATCAATAATGATTTTAAGGGGAATTTGACCATACCTTAGAAAATTTTCCAAAATTCCCTCAAATTTTCCAAAGTTCCTTGGAACTTCTCCAGCTAGTTATATTCCTTTCTGAATATTCTTTTACATTTCGGATATAAGGTGCAGGAACTTTCCTCTCTTGTTCATAAGCTTTATTCCAAATAACTATTGTTCCTTAGCTGTAATGAAAAAGTTACTAATCCCCCCAGCTAGCCCATGCTGTGATCTCAGCACATATACAAATCAACCTGTGTAAGGCCATAGTTCCTAGAAGTAAACATTCACTTGGATAGACATCATCAGGTATGGTAGATATGCCCATTTTCCAACATTCTCATAGTCCTCACCCCGCACAGCAGGAACACACAAGTATTCTTGTGTGTTTGTATAATGTCCCAGGGATTTTGAGTCCTTTTTTATTTTATTGAAAAASATGATTTTTCTAGTTTGCTAAATGTGCAGTCTCTCCTACTGTTTTGGAATTTAAATRCTAACCCAACTTGAACAAAAATCATTACAAACAATGACAAATTCAGAGATCTGACTGTAAAATCATCTTTCAGATAAAATTTTATTCTATTTCTTGACAGTACAACTGAGGTTATAATAAAACTAAGACAATAGACATTCACAAAGCACATAAATTTAACCTTCTTTCCTAATGTTAGCAATAATTAAGGTATGCTGACAAGACTTCATTTGAGAGTGAGATTGGGGAGGCATGTCTTTCCTGACACAGTGGGGTACAGCATTAAATTGTAACAAAATGCTGGCAGTCTCCCAAAGGACTGAGTCAAGGCAGGTGGTAATCCAGTTCAAYGGCAATGGAAAATGGGTGAATGTACATTGGCTTTAAATTACAGTGCACAATTTGTATTAAGAATAGAGGATATTATATGTGGTATGTGTAGTGTAACACTCTTAAGACCCCTCATTTGCTTTTTTTTTTTTCATAAAAATTTGTAGCAATTCTTTCTCTAGTATCTTCTTTCTACAAAGAAAGCAAGCATATAACAATTAACATGTTAATTAGAATAGTAAAGCACATTCACAGCACTAAATCACTAACTTTCATTTACCTGGAATCTAAACATGAAGTGCTGGAAATGGAGTTTTCAGTGGAAATTATGGTAATGGAATTAGAAAACCACTGTTGTTGGCAACAATAAATCATTAGCTATCTAGTTAGAATATTTTATGTTTTCACTGAGTGTAAACTGTGTTTGAAGCTGAAATGGGATCTCTAAATCCAGCACCCCACAGATGGAAAAACTCCAGAAGTAAGTATACCTATGCAAACACTCCACCTTCAGGGCAAAACAGAGATGAAGTGTTGTACAGGCAAAGGAAATATTTGCAGGAAAATAATTGAAGACATCATAGGAGTTAAAAGCCCCAATTGCTCTGTTGGTTGCCTCATTTGCTGTGCTCTGAATACTAGCCATGATGCTGTGCCTGCAGCTAACCTGAGCTAGACGGAGATTTCAAAACCATGATATTGGATTCTGTTAATGGCACTTTCCTGCAAATATAGTTTATTTTGAACAGATTCATCCCTTGACTGATGAATCTGTGTAGAAAGTGCTACAGTAGTGACCAGAAAAGCCTCCAAATGGTTTGTGACTTTGCACTGTTTACCCTTGATGCTGTGAATCTGATTGTCTACCTCGTGTGAGCATACAGAAATGCATTTTTCAAATCTGAGCCTGTTTCCACTGAGTGAAAAACTTATACTGATTTATTTTCAGTAGAAAAAGAAATGCTCCATGAGCAAAAAAGATGATGAAGAGGATGAKACCAGTCCATGAAAACATGTTCTAAGAAGCAAGTCTGTCTAGCTAGTAAAAACCTCAATATCAATAATGCCATTAAGATATGGTTGAAGTACAGCTCACCAATGTTCTCAGCTTCCTGYGTTCTGTGTGCTGAGTCTCTACTATAGACTCTATGTGGGTTTTGACAGTAAGCATAATTTATTTTCCAAAGGTGCCAGGAAATACATGGATCTTGTTAGATTTATGCTATTTCTACTGTCATACTATCAAAATAGCAGCCTGGCCCCTGAAAAGCTTAACTTTTGGCAGTTCAGCATTTTATGAGAAAAAAAWTCTGGGCAAATACATTTAGAGCAGCTCTTTAAGAAAAAAATRTATATGAGATTTTAAGTATGTAGAAGAAAAACTCTGTTATACAATAAGTCTCAGAAGTTTAAATTCTATTTGCATTGTGGTCTCTTCCTCATGGGCAAATATGGTCAAGTGTTTAGACGAGTTAAGTGCAGTATGCATGCAGATAACTTCACGTGTTAAGCATTTTTTGTATTAAATTTTACAGCTATTCTCGACTTGTAGCCCCGCTTATGTCTGTAGCTCACATATTCCTTATCTTCCACGCTTTCTTCCCAGAAATGTATGCTGCCATTGCTKCTGATGCTCAGAAAGTCCTATGTTGGCTAAGTGCTCGAAAGATGTGACTAGTGAGTTGCATTCAATGAAGCATGTCTTTAAGGCTTCCTTGAAGAACTTCTCGGACAGCCACACTTCCTGTGAGCCCGTTCACTCTGTAGGAGTTACTCAGGCATTCAAACATTGTCAGTGCTGTTTTCAGCTCCATACTGCTTGAAAAACAAAACAAAACAAACAAAAAAAAAAATGTGTTGCTTGTAATACATACATTATGGCTTCTGGGAATTAATGTTCTGCCAGTAAGTGGGTACAGTGTATCCTGTCTCTTAAATTGCAATTCTCTTTGTCCCAGGAGAACAATAAACTGGTGACATGTTAGCGACTTGATCCATCTAACTGAACTTGTGGCTCATATGCCAAGTTAATCTTTCAGAATCCCATCAGGCAGTAAATGTCTGCATATATTTGTGATTTAAAATGAACATGATCACCTTCAATGAGTTGAAGGGAGAGTTACTTGTTTGTTTGTTTTTTAAAAAATGAGGTGAAAATATATAGTGTCTATATGAGATTAAATGAAAATTACCCCCAGATTTGCTCCTTTCAGTCAGGAGGAATGAAAGGTAGTGCTTTCCCTGAAGTAGCATAAAAAATTATCTGAATGTGATTATTTTATTGCCATGAAATGTCATTTTCATGAAAAGTAACACAAAGTAAGGCAGGTATTCACAGTCACCACCTCAATATGTCCCAGTACGGAGAAAGAAAAAAAGAAAAAAAAGAAAAGAAAATCTAATCTTTTCAGCTTATTGAAGCTTACACCCAGAAAGAATTCCTTATGTTCTAGGTGAGGTCATGCACATTGTTTAAAGGCAAATAATGATTTGCTATGTACTTACACATCAGTAGACTCGCTGAGGATTTCACATAACTAAAGACCAGCTTTAAGAGCTGCTGAGAGAATGCATCTTTGGTACACAAGCGGCTGATACACATTCAGAGAGAGATCATAGGCTCAAGTCTGTCCCACATGGATAAAAAAAGCAGCAGCCACGTTCAAGTTAATGATTATACCTGTGCAAAACTGATACAGCTAAGATAAGCATAAAAACTGTATTTCCTTTATGCCCACAAACCTATTGCAGATAAAGTTTTATGTTAGGTCTATAGTTGCTTGGTTTTTCCTCTTCTTTATGGATCACCTTTATAGTCATTGTGCCTGGGCTATTTTAACAGGCATATCGTTTTGTAATTGCTACTGGATAATATATCCTATTTCAAGTGGTCATTTGCTGCCTGGATGAATGTTATTTGTGCAATATAATCTCTCATATGCATGCAGCAAAAAATGCTTCTTAGTAGAAGACCGCCAAATTGCAGTGCATGAAAATCATAGATGGAGCCAATGGGCATTTTATCTGAATAAGAACGATGACCTTGGCATCTGTGACGCTGATGAAATGGAAATATTCAGTACTAAATGAAGTTTTATGTGTTTCCAGAATTTGTTATTTAATTTACTATTTCATGAGAGTAATTATATACTACTATGTTAGTACTTCCCTTTGCTTTTGAACAATGCAGTTATGTTATGTTGTTATTGTAGTTACAACATTCAATGGCATGCAGTTCCTGAATAATATTGTGTCATTGAAGTATCTCATACAAACTTGTCGTTACCTTTTTAACATGGCAATTTACAACTCATTTGTGAGTAATTTTAATGTTTGCCTGGCATCCTGATTTCTGTTTTCCTCTTCTGACTCACAGCATTGATGACCTGTATAAGGAAAAACAGTTCGCACAGTCCATGCTTTTCATGTTTTTTTTTTTTTTCCTTCACTGTTGATATGCACAGGATCTGTTAAAAAAACAAATAACAGGAAAGAAAACTCTTCCTTTCTCCACATAGCAGCTGCAGCAGACAACAAAAAAACAAACACCTGAGATATATCTAGCTCATTTTTCAGGTGACCTCATTATGAAAAACAGGAAAGACCCAGACTTCTGTGTTTGCTTTATAAAATGTTGTTTGCCTTCACTGGCTCTGTTGGGATTTAGGGACTAACTGTATGACAGGAAGCTCAGGGAAGTAGTCTGCATTGTCTGATGCTATTGTTTTTCTTTTGAGTTCACTAAGTTCATTTCCACTACACTGTTTTTCTACTAGCATGTTTTTGAGCCAGTTTAAGTGACTGGAACTGAGTGTCTTAAAATAATCTGACAGATTTGGTGGTGATTTTAGCCTATCTTTTTCTTTTTTTAAAAACTCATACACAGTGATCCGAGGTGAAGCTTTGACTGAGGAGCACTTAAAGGGAATTTCAAGGTTTTAGCTCGGTTCTGCTGAATAATGGCCAGTTTCAGTAAACCGCAGAACACAGGCTGTCTTTCTAGAAACATGATCAAAGAAGAGCRAGTGCCACTAGCACAGAGAAGTTGAGCTGGTCCTCTCATCTGAGCCAAAAGGAATCCGTGCCAACTTTCTATTTTTTACAATAATCCTCTTTTTTTTTTTTTTTCACTTGTGGCTTCAGGCATTAATTAGATCTTCAGCATCTGATTCTCCTCTCCTTGCGACCGCATTTTCAGGGTTACTGACTGATTTGCCCGGCTTGATTGACCTTTGGCATGAACCACAATGCACTGAAGAGACAGACAAATAAGGCTTAACCTAAAATAACACCAGGAAAAATAAATAAACCATGTCATGAGCCAGTCGGAAATTCACTTTCTATGCTGGGCAGGGGCTCTGAAAAGCATGAAACACGAGATAATCTTCAGATAAGATCAAGATAGGTGCCAAATATAKGATTTTTTCATAGGACATGCTTTGGGGCTGTCTGCTTTAGGCTGTTTTGGCTACATCTGCATGATGTTATACAGAAGCGGTTTTGCATTCCAGAGTCTGGCTGTACACCTTAATATGCTTTTATTCTGTATATGGACAGGACACATATGGTTACATATGTAARGAATCTAAATAAGCAAATAATATAGTAACTGTAGAGTGCTCCACAAAGCACTCCTAAGAACAGGCTATGTAGAAGACCAGAACTCAGGACATGCCCGAGAGCACACCAACAGATAACTGCAGACGTCAGTTGTCAGTTTTTAACATTACTGCTTGAAATCATGCTCCACATTTAAACAGGGTATCTAACTTTGGTTGTCTACACTGCCCCCAAGTTAGTGGTAAAAGGATCGTAGTGGGGACTGACCACCATATCTGCAGGATCTGCAGGATCTAAGACTGCTAGATTTGAAATTCTTACTTGACATAATGATCCTACTCCTTCAATAAACTCAAATTTTGAGTTATGAAAATATTTTTATAAGAAGTACTCATTTTCAAATGATCTTTTAATTGTAGCCTCTAAGATTAGCAAAGTAAAATAAAACATTGTGGAATTTCTTTCATTAATAAAAGGTCATCAAAGTGATAAAGCATCACATGGCTGGTTTTGATTTAYATTTCCAAATTTGTGTGCTGTGGCCATTTCTGTGTGTGCGCAAGTGAATAATTTGTCAGTGACTTGTTGAAAAATGATATAATTGCAGGTTTTAGATTGCCCCCGTATATACTTTCCTCCAGCTCASCTAGCAACATTTGAAACAAAGATTTCCACTGATATTTCAGCTACTATCTGCAGTGAAGTGCATCGTTTCCACCRCTTCACCATTGCTCACATTTGCCTCTGTGAGAGCTACAGCAAATTTCATCAGCAGAACCTACGGGACCCACAAAAACAGGAAGTGTGCTGGAGGCTGCCAAGAAGACAATTTGCTGATTTTCCTTCATTCYAGGGTGCCTCCTCCTCTCGTATTGTTTACTGACTGGCAAGTTGTCCTGATTCACCTCCGTTTTTACAAAACTGTCTTCTTGAAGTAAAGAATTGAGGCAAATAGGTCTATATAGTACCATGACACATATTATTCTTGAGATATTTCCTGAATATGTGGCAGTTACAAACCTCAAAATTATTTTTCCCTCAATTGCAAACATAATATTCAATTGAGGAGAGCAATTCTGCTTTCTAACATTGATTTTTGCACTCCTTTTAACCMAAAAAAATCCTGTGTGCTTGTGCGCACACGCATGTACATGTGTCTGAAACATAATAAAATAAATAAYGATATACCAACTAGAGAATTTGAATTCTTTTACCAGTTCAACCGTAGTACATTTAAACAYTAAACAGGAAATTTGGAATTTCTGAAAGCCCTAGTTAAAATATATAAACATAAAGTAATCACTGACAGCCAGATGTCATCGGGACTCTTATTTTACGTGTCATCCAAAATATGTAACCAGAGATAATTTCAATACTAGAACAATGTACACTGACTCTATGGATGTGATTCAGCTGCTCAATAAGACAAATAAATGTAGAGGTGGACCTGAGACAGCAGAGCACAATTCGGTTTTTTGGATTAGATGTAGGGGTGTCATAACACTATCTGAAACACCCTAGGTTATATAGGGCATCTACATGGGACAGGAAGAAGTGACACAGGATTCATGAGAGACCTGTAGCTTTCTAGACCGGAAGATGGAGGCCTAACGGGAGGTATTGGTCTAGTCAAAAATGTTATTATCCATCTCAGTTTGGATAACAGAGTTTTATTCAGAGATTTTACCAAATCATCACTAGTATAAAGTATAACACCTAATCTCCTACTTTCATTGTTAAATTTCCCTGGTGTCAGCATGTAAAATCTAATAAAATCATACCTGAAACTAAGTTTAAAACAGATATGATATGATATAATTTGATAAATATAAATGTATGGGGTGTAATGTATTATTTCTCAGAGAAGTCACACAATGAAAGAAAGAGATTTGAATGCTTAATCATATTCAGTTTAAGAAACAAACTAAGTAAAAGAAGATAACTAACAATTTGTATCTAATTTTTTTGCATGAATTAACATTTATGCAAATAATTTTGTTCTGAGGAAAGTTACCTGCCTTTTCTACCTYCATTTTCTATTTAGACAAAAGAACTTAAAAATTAAAATTACTTATTGCAGCAAGGCATAGATACCTGTCTGAGTGATCAGACATTCACCAGAACACTAAGCCTGTCAGAAAAGACCACATTAGAGTGAAGGTAATAAAGAAGGCAGCAACTGTATGAGAAAAGGAAGAATAATCGACAGCTTGGTAATGAGGAAAGAAAAATAGGGCCCACTGCATGAAAGCTGGGAAGAAGATGGGAAAAAGAGGATCAAGAAAACAGAGTGTAGAAGCAAAACGTGAGGGGCAAGAAAAGTGAAGAACATTAAAAACATCACACGCGCAGAAGGAATTACTTTGAGAGTTTCATGACTATATGATAAATTGGAGAATACTAAGATAACTTTGTTAGTAGCTTTGTTAACTTTCCTCAGATTTAGTTTTAGTTAATACAAAGCTAAATCCTCCAGCTCTTTGTTCAGACTTTTCTCTTATTTGGCTTGACTAGTATGTATGAGACTGGAAAAGAAAGGAAACAATTCCAGATATTCTGTATTAAGTGGATTTTGCTATGAACTAAATCTTGAAGCTCTTAAGTGAAACTCTCATCGACCGAATGCACAATTTTGTCTTCAAAAGTTAGTTTAATCAAATCATCTGGTATCAGAAAAAAGCATGTAACACTTCTTTTCACAYTTCTCTCTAGTTCTGCAAATATGCCACTCCTTTTATATGTACAAAAAASATCTGACCTGAGCATGAGTTTTACGGACATAAGTGCTCATGAGTAAAAAGCATATTGTGTGAGTCATTTGTTTTGACAAGGTCCCTCAAAGCATCTAAGTAGCTCCTCTGCATATTACTGCTACAATCAAATATAAATATAAAAGACCACACTGCAAGATCTCTTGTTCTAACTGAACTGAAACATCCATGCTGAAGGAGGTAGTGGTCGCTTGTAATGACTTGTATATTCTCCCACGTAAGCAATTAATCTCAACAACACCAGCGCCAAGTAGCTTATATTCATTGCTAACATTATAACTAAATTAGTGATGTTATGGAGTAACTGTTCTACCATTTGTCAACATGCAGTATAGTTTCACTTCTAACTCTTTCCTTTGCTTTCTGTTTTGTTTCCAGAGCTCCGCAGTATWAAACAAAATGGCATATAAATGTGACTCATTTACTCTTTCTCTTCTAAGTAAAGTCACTTCTGCTGTTTGAGTTTGGCTTTTGTAAGTTATATTAGCAATCAAAGAGGAGTAGGAGATGCTAGACACACTCCTTGCCAAACATTTAAGTTACAATCTGGAGGCTCAACATGCTTTAACCCATCTGAAAATCCTGCACATATTGCAGGACTTCTATGGCTTCTGTTCCATTTCATTCCTACTGGTTTAGATAAAATATTATTTAAAGGAAGATAAAGTCTTTATTTACGATATTCTTCATACTCACAAATCAAAGTTGGGAGAGATATAAATTGGGGAAATTCAGACAGCATGAATATGCAATTAATCATCAGATGAACTTGATATTCATTGCAGAATTTTCCTGTCTCTCTGGAAATTTTGCTTATGCATAATATTTTCAAATTACCAGTAATTCCAAGAAATTTCTCTGAAACATTTTCAAATCCAAAAACACCTTAATAGGCATTCTATAAACATCTTTATAGAAAATCGAATCCTTTAAAACTTTTTTTTTAAAAAAAAAAATCTAATAGCCTTCTAAGCTGCTTAAAATCCGCATATTGTGTATATATCAGCTTATCAAACAGCCCCTCTGGCATTTTAAATTTAAAGTCAGTGAAAGAAATATGTTTCCTTTCTTTTCTATGTTATGACTTAAGCTTTAAATCATAAGACAGTGCAGGTGCTGGCTACATGATCATGCTGTCCAAGAGTATGACAAGTTTCTAATGCTCCCTGTAAGTAGTTTCAAAACTGTTGCTGATCGCTTCATCGTCTCCCACTACCATTATATCAGCAGAGCAACACACAACAAGCAGGCAGGACTAAGCTGATGAAGAGACAAGTGGTGTGACAGTTATAAATGGTGTTTTCCCTTGGCAGTGCCACTTGAGATGAAAGCARGAATTAATGTGTGTCTACTAAGAGTGAGACAACAGTAAATTGTATTATAAGAAGCAGGACTGTCCTGGTGCAGGTTTGTCGTCTGGATTCTATAGTTTATTTTACTGTGGATGTAACCTTTAATTAGGGATAAGAAAATAAATGAAGTCTTTTTATTGCCTTCTATTTACAATCAGAAAAAGWGTGTTCAGATTATTGTTGTTATTATTACTATTAGACAAATTGCTTTTCCACACCATAAAAAGACAGTATTACTTCATACAATTTTCAAACTTCTCATAGATTAATTTAGTAAATCTCAAAATCTTCTCTGACACTCAGTTATTATGTAACAGTTTATGCCAACTGAAGAAATCCTATTCTAGCAAGGAAAGYAGATACTTCCCAATCTAATAAGCCTGGGTAAATTGATAAGAAAYACAGAAAAGTACATAATTTAAACTATCAAATATATACCTTATGTGTACAGGTTCTTATTCTGCATTCAGAGCATGAGTGCAATCCAGCAGAAGTCATCTGTTAGGAGCCATTTAAATGAGCTCTTTTATCACCGTCCACATCAGTGGATGGACTTTAACAGTACTGCAAGTAAATATCTGCCTGTGTGYGTGTGTATGCTCAAGTCATAGACCAGGTATGTTACTGGACTGAAAACAGCTCAGGCCCCTTAATGTAGGTATTTACATAGGCTGGTTGTCAGTAGTTCCTCAGAACACAAAGTCAGTAAAGTTATTTTTTATGGAAACTGCTGGAAATTAAATAAATTTGGTAAATAAGGTGTTTGCCTGTATTTTCATGAGGTTCTTTGGGAAAGATCTGCACACCCGATCTGACCTTCTTGCTCTGACTGAAAATCATTAGTTGCCAAAGGTGGCTGCTCTCAGTGTCTAACAGGAATATGACAATAATTCACATGTGCAGCCAAATTTAGTAATCTTTGCTGCCTTTSTTCTCAGGTGAATACCAAGTCTTGGATAGCCAGGCAGTCTGAGCACTGCAGACCACGTTCTTGACAACCCTTTCCACTCAGATTTTAGAAATTTTCCTGGTACAAGTGGCCTTCTGTCTCTTCAAAGCTGCCTACTTTTTGACTATTTCATTATCTTTAACATAAAAAAGAAGGAAAAATATTGTTTCTTTCGGTCTTTTTGTTGAGTGGATTTTAAATATTTCCATCTTGCTTTGCAATCTGAGTTAGCTATAGGCACCTAAGCTACTGATCCAACACTAAAATATCCACTCTTTGGAAGCTGAACCTCTTTAAAGTCAATCAGTGTGGATATTCATAATCATTATAAAGTTTAGAATAAATTGGCCAGTCGTACACATTCTTCCAGCATGATTTAAAATTCATTGCTTTAAGTGCAATTCAGCTCCTACAAGCAGGATAATTAGAATATATAATGCAATGTGATTGTAGAGCTAATACCTAGCAAAAATTGAAAATATAAATGTAATTATTCTAGGGGAACACAGAGATAAAATCGAAAAATATATATATTTCTAAACTGTACATTTTGCTGGTCCATTTTCTCTCAAAAAGCTTCTTAGAAATTAAACTACCTCCTGATATTGATGTACATTATAAAATGCAACCATATTTTGCACATAATACAGAGTCTGATCTCAGACTATGCACATGCACCCAAACAAATAAGGAGAGAACAGTGTCACTATGTGTTATAGGGTRTGTCCTGCTTCACTGAAAGCTGCAATAGCAGTCTTTAAGTTGCAGCAATTTTTCACTAAACCAAGGCATYAGTTGCTAGCRGTGATGTTGCCACTACTTCAGTGATATAGTCCTTTCATGCAATAGACTTGCTCATTTTTCTACTAGAAACAGACTGTGAAAATGCATCTTGGATTTAAAGAATGAAATTCGAAGATGTTGGTGAATGCAAATAAAAATCAATGAAAATCTCACAATATGTGCATAGGATAGACCTGTTCATTTCCATCATCCAGAATGCATTTGCGTAGGGGCTTGTTATGCTGTGGACTAGCGTCTCTACTATCAATTCTTCGTGCACCATTAAAAGCCTCATTTTATAACCTCATTTTAATTAAGCTTTTGGTGATTAAAAAGTTGTATCTTTCCCAATTTAACCTGTACAGCACAAAAATAATGATTTCCTTTTGCATTCATTCAGCTAGCATAATGGAAAGAATTATTCCAGCCTGTACAATCAAGTACTGTTACAGCATAAGGAAACAGAACAGAACAGCCAGGATCTCTAGCGCTTATTTTTCCACTGCTTTTTTAAAAGAGTAATAGAAATATTTTATAGCCATTTTTCTTTTTCTCTAGGATGACTAATCTTTAAAATATACCGGGTTTATACATTCAAATTCTATATGTCAAAGGACAAAAGACAGTTAAGAGTAGCTTAAAAGAAATAGATCAAAAGACCTTTATCAGCTGCTTACTATTCTTACAGTGGCACTGACAGTGATTGAAAACATTTCTCTGGTATTGGGTGCCAGCCCAGCACACTACTAATAGTGAGCAGACAATCTGCAGTTTTTGCTTTTAAGTTTCCTTTCAAATAACAGATCTCCTCTCCCCATTCCACCCCAGTTTTTTTTTCATTTTACTAGTCCTCCAGCTGCAGGCAGACTTAGCTGTTCTGTGAACAATCTTTAGCACAACTGTGTTACTGTTTGTCCACAGCAGTGATTTGAATGCATGCAGTTCTGATTAATTATATTAGAATCATTCACTCACAGGATTGCAAACCTAATTGGAGAACAAATGCAAGGCAAAATGGACTACTGGTGAATGCCCTAGGAGACTGTTTTTCTGAATCTATAACAGACTCATCTTGTCTATACAAATATGGCAAGACAATGAGAATAAAAACCAAAGGGAGCTTGCCATTGAGTTGTGAAACCATCCAGGAAGGGGAGAACTTATATTCAAAGYTCAAGAAAATGTAACAGATGCTGCCTATCAAAGGAGTAACTCTGTTTACAGTTACAAGAAACATCTTTAACAAAAGCTGGCATTTGGCTAAACTTGCAAGATTTCTGTCTTGTWACAATCCAGATGTTAGTGTGGGTTTGAAAACGTGTTTTTTGAGGTCTGCTAACTTTTTGGGACATTCTTGGCTGAATTTTGCCTTCTCAAGAGGGTTTTTTAAAATGATTTCAGATGGAAACCATGAGAAATTTTGATGTGTTTCATAATATCTGGGCAGCAGCAGGCAAAATAAGATAACTTTGGGCTGTTAGTCTTTGTTTTTCCAAGGGTCATTTGAACCAGAGCTAGCACTAGTTTCCTGTAACCCGTCTAAAGCACCAGTGAACCCGTCTAGACATAGACTCAGATAGACAGAGTCAGATCCAAGTTTCATGTAGCAGGGCATRTTGACTGGCTCTTGGCTGTATGATTACAGCAGTTGAGCCAGTTCACATCTGGCCAGCTGTAAATGCAGGAAGGTAAGGTCCATCAACAGCTGCCACAACATATTTATTTCTCATGATTTTCATGATTAAGGGAGAGCAAAATATTTATGATGTAGTAGTGAATAATGCAGTTTTACCTGCATCACTGACCACTGAACCACTGCTGTTTCTTTTCTCACTGCCTGACTTCTTAGGTAAAACCATTTCCAAAAGTCTGGCTCATCAGTATGAGCTTATTTTAACTTTACATTCTGCAGGGTGATTCAGAGTACGTGTTGGTATGGCTTGTTAAAAGGGAAGCTTAATCACAGATGGGAACTGTCATTCCTCCTGTAATACAAGTACATATTATTTGTTCGCCTAAATGACTATAATTTTGTTCTTCTTTGGCCCTATGAAGAGCAAAAAGAAATTAAGYGATGGCTGTGTTTCAGCCGTTATCTATTCTGGGTCCAGAAATAGTAGTGTGTATAGATGAAAGGCTGTTTAAGTGTTCTAACTATGCTTTTTATTATTAGACCTTCTTCTGGACATGATGTCTGCGACATAAAGAAGTAGTCTAAAGAGTACTGGCAAGGGGCCTTGGGAAGCAGTATGTTAGTCAAGAGATGGTCCAGCCACCTGGGAGAGATGAAGGGCTGTGAGATGAGAAAGGAGGACAATGAAAAATTTTCCTGAAGAAGTCAAATAAGCAAAATCCATGCTCCCCCTTAATCATGAAAATCACAAGAAATAAATATCATGTTGTGGCAACTGTTGATGGACCTTACCCTCCCGCATTCTCAGCTGGCCAGATGTGAACTGGCTCAGCTCCTGTAATCACACAGCCAAGAGCCAGTCACATGCCCTGCTACATGAAACCTGGATCTGCATTTAGTCTGCTTCACGGCCAGACACAGCTGGGCAATGGGAACACCTGCTCTAGCTACAAGAACTTCATAGCAGGGCTGAGGGRTAAGACCAGGCAGTAATGTGTGTTGGAGGTAAAGGCAGATCTCCAGAGAGAGTTCAAGGTTTTCACAGGATGTTTTGGCTGAGACTTCAAAGGCGTGTCAGGGGCTGCATATGATGATGTAGATAAGGACTCCTGAGTAGTGAGCAAAAGTAGAGAAGGGTTTTTGGATAAAGGAGATATGTGGAGGAATTCTCTTCATCTTTCCCTCACCAAATCCTTTTATATCAGGTCTTCTTGAGGAGGGGAACAGAACTGAGCAAAACATCATACAATGCAGTTTCCACGTGCATACCCAGGAAACCACAAATCATTACATCAAGCCAACTCTAACTAAAGTTAACAAAATGGCCAGCTCATGATCTCTCAGGCAGATACGCCTTAGAAAGTTAGCACTCATATCTAAAGCACGACAAAAATTTAGCAGTGATTCACGGTATACCAGCCTGACCTAAATCAGCATCCTGCCCTACTATGAAAATACAGCTTTTAATTAAAGCATCCTGCCTGTATAACTGTCTTCTCCTTAGTAACAGTGTAACACAGTAGCCTAGTGACTAAACAATCCTTTATCAAAATTTTTATTTTATATCCTCCTCCATCACCACCTCCTCCTTCTTACTTGTGTGGAAAGCTCTAGCAATCTGCATCTTGAAAGCAAAAGTTCTTAGTTCCACTCTACATAGATTTTTTTTTTTAATATAATATTAAAATCTACCTTGTTCAGTTTCATAGACTTTTTCTCATAATATTTACATACACTTCCTTTCCATGTGTAACATACAGAAAATTCTGCTTTGCATATTAATTGTTGCCTAAAACAATTCAATTTCATTTGATGCAATCTGTACAACTGCTATATACAGTGGTATTTTCAGTTCTGGGTATCTAAAGTGGGACAAGTCACATGACCATATGTTTATGTGTTCTCAGCACATTCCRTTTTTGCAGAATCAGTAAGATTTTTAGCTACATGGAAAACCAATGCAGTTTCAGTTAGATCCTTTATTCTAGTCTCTGCATTTAAAAGAATGTTATCTTCCCTACTAAAGAATTCCACTTATTTGTAACYTTAGGAATCAGAGGAGATGTGAAATGTATTAGCCAGCTTTGCTTCTGTCTCCTGTCTTTTTTTCTCTTAGATTATTCATCTTTGCAGCAGCTGGACACTGAACTGAGGTTTCTCCCAATGTCTGGGCTACTTTCCAAGTAGGTTCTTTGAGCAGATGTTCCCACTGAATTTTATCAAGGGCTGGTTTGCTTTTGCCTAGAACCTGCCATATGCTCACAGAAAAATGCACCTTTCTCCTCGGAGAACTGCCTTTTATATTGGGATTCCACTAAAGCCATGAATTAGAAGTTCAAAGTTCAGCCTACTCTTTTGTTAGCCAAGTAATTAAAAAAAAAAAAAGTGCAATAAGTTAAATTCCCTGTACTACACATTTCCTGTATCTCTTAATGATCATATTTTCTTCTAGTGTAAAAGTAATAATCTCACTCCTTGTCATGAAAACAGTTTCAGCATCRTTTTCTAGTCCTCAGGTCACAGGCTGCCTAAGTACTGAATCAGGATTTTTTCTTTCTTTCTGATGAAGATGTTAAGACACCAGGATATTAAAATTAAAACGGGGATGTTAAGATTCAGTGACAGTGTGTGCTGAAATGGAATCAAGAGGAGCTGGAGATTCACACAAACTGCCACAGCTGAATACAAATTACATTGCCTGTCACATACATATTTAATTTTTCAGTAGCAGCAGCTACTGATACACGGAATGGGGTGAATTCCTGTGGATGGAGAAGACATTTGCTTTGGCTTGGCCTGACATAAAAGTTACAGGAAACTTATTTGAAGAGAAAAGTTTGATTTCCTTTCTAGGAAGAGAAATATGAAAACACAGAGCTAAGAATCCAATGTTTAAAGGCACATTGCTTAAGGGTAAATCTACATGCCTGGGTGCATGCAATGCATGTCCACTGTCTCCACACTCTGACCCCAACTGTCACGACAGAGCAGTCTAAGCCTGAGCTAATAAGCCTCACTATGAGATTAGATATGTTATCTCACACTCAACACTACACTAAYGCCATTAGGCAGGGCCTACCCCAGATCACCAATGCATCTGTGCAGCTGTCTGCCCCAGCCAGAAAGATGCACTATAAGAAACCATGTGCACCCACTAGAATTTTGCTATTTGACGTCCCTCCCCATCCTTCACCATGCAATGCTTGGGGTACTATCCATGATCTGAGAATACTGTTTTAAATATATAGAAATTGAAATTATAAAAATTCATAAAGTTCATAGAATGCCTGTTCATTTTTCCATACCTAGGGTGTTTTTTTTTTTTTTCCAGAGGGCTGGAAAAACCATTTATATCTTCTAAGAAACTACTATAATTCAGTTCTATGACTTGGTCTTTGGAATTATATACAAGGTGTAATTGAATCAAGAGGATATACRGACATCACAGACCCTGAGAGCAACTTGAGCTGTTTATTAATAGCAGTAGAMTCACAAGAGAATTTACGAGTTTTTTGTTGCTCAGGAGAAATGCAGTGGTGCAGGATTTGTGATGCCCACGTTTTAAAACTGTACCTGTTTATATATGAAATAGAACATATCTTCTAAAGTGTAAAATTCCACATRTAACATTTCAAAGGAAGCACATTCTTGTTCCAGACCCTTTCAACAGCACCATTAGAAGGAAATTCCACTAGAAAATCTTATCTCAGCCACTACATATTTTGCCTAGACAAAAAACAATTCCCAAGCTGCTACTGTTTTTAAATTCTACAATCTGATTCCCTTGCCAAAACTCRCTCCAGTACTTTCCAGTTTGCATGGCACTTAATCCTTTGCATTCCATTAATTCACGTCCACTGAAAACAATGTAACAGCCATATAGGAGTCCCTGAATAAATGAATCCTTTTGGACAGATTTTACTTATTTAGATTTCAAAGGAGTATTTAGTGGCCTGCACTAAAATTTTAATAAAGGGAATAATTAGAATGAGGGGTTTGAGGTAAAAAAACATAATTGTATAGAAAAAGTATTCTGATATCTTTTAAAAYCACTTTTGCAGCAGTCAACTTTTATTTATTGTAACTCACTGTGCTCTACTCTACAGCTTATACTGGTACTAGACTRTTACTGGAGTGTCCCCATATTTAACACTGCAACTAATTAGAGTTGCTCAAAGTTAGATCTTTGCTCCATTTCAACAAAATGCCTGTCACTCAGTTCAAAGTTATTTCCTATAATATATAACAATGTCATATCAGTGAAAAAAGATTATATTTCCTTTTTCTTTAATTTTCTGTGTACAGTATATGTTGCTTTCTCTACCACATTTGTTTCTGAAGGAGTCATTGTTTTACAAACACAGACCATCAGGACCCACTATGTTTGCTTGAGCATTACAGTGACTATTCAGGGACACAGGGTTTCATTCTTATGAAAACAATCATTTATACGAGTAACTTAATAAAGAAATCAAATGAAAACACTGGTGTTCTCAGTGTTTCATTGATACTTGTMTGAAAAGAGTGACAGTAAGGATCTTTTTATCCTCATTAAGCCACTTTTTGTCTTTACAAATTTACATATTCCAAATTTAGACCCTATTAACTGCTAACAACCATTGCTGCACTGTGATGTGTGAAATTCAGAATTTGTTGAATTTACTAGGAACTGCCTGGATTTTCTGCATATGTTACATGTCTCTGAGCCAACATAATTAATTTTCATAGTCTTAGAAACTACTTTTAGACAATGAATGTGGCATTCAGCCATGMAATAGTTAAGATTTTGTATCTTTTATCGCTTATTTAAACAAAATGTTCCCCTTTTTTAAAGATGGATAACCTCATCAAAAGCATTTCATAGCTCATGACTCGATTTGTAGCATCTGATCCTAGAGTAATTATCACAATAGCAATCATTTCTGARTGTCTTTCATAGTGTTAAATCATGTGACCTACATTGCTCTCCACATTTTTAGACCAGGACAAATAGGAGAGTAATTTTGTTATTTTCTTTGTAGTATATTCTAGCCTTTATTCACATAAATTTCCCCATTGAACAGAAAGGCCAGGTTAGTAATTAGAATAGAATTATCTATGTGTTTAGGTCCTATAGATTAGGAGCTTTCCTGAAGATGAATGCTTTCCTGAACCCAAATATAAAGGAAGATATTACTGTGACTATCATTATAGAACTAAAAGAATTCAGTTTATTTTAAAATAATGGTGAGCTGTATTTTTTTTTATTTGAAATATTATCTTTACAGTAAAGGTAAGTCAGATAACTAGAATTAATGTGAAGAATTCCAGAGAATCTATGGGAAAAGCTGTAGACTAGAGATCTAGCAACAGTTTATCTGAAATGACTCATTTGAGCTACTGAGTAACATTATAAAATCAAGCATAAAAATTATTTAGTTGAGCTTTTGAGTAAAACCTGTGAAATCTGAGGAAGAAATATTGGCAAGCCCAATAATATTTCCTACTATATTTCAATCTAAAAATAAAATAAGCTGGTAGGATCCTACTTCCTTTTTACTGCTAAATTTGAACCATAATACTTTTTATCAGTGCTATAGTTCATATAATTGTCATGTGCTTTTCTTTTTTTTTTTTTTTTAATGAGTCTTTTTTTTTTCTTTTTTTTTTTTAATAATGATTCCAACTTTCCGTCCAAATGGCAACATCAGTTTCTTTGGCCTTTCAGAAGATCCAATATGTGGTATACGAGATGGACAAGTTATACTTGGTCCCAGTGTCATACTGATGAAAATTTCTTTCCATTTTCCAACTAATACCTATTTTTTCTGAATTCCTATATTAGTCATTGAATGATGGAAACAGATGTACGAAACAAGCAGTGTGAGATGTTTCAAATTAGAGTCTTTACTACATACTAAAAAAAAATTATATTGATGAAATGTACCTAAAGTAAATAAGTGCAAAGGGAGTATCCAGAAATGGCTTGAGTTACAGCTTTACAAAGGAAATAATATGCAACTCCTACAAGCAATTTAAATAAAAAAATCAATATAATAATATTGTGTACAAAGAAAGGCCAAACTTTACATTGTTCATCAATGTTACTCATTAATCATTAATAGTCAAAACAATCTGATTAGCTGTTATGGTTTTKTTTCTCTAAGTCTAAATCTAAAATCTTAATCAATGGTGCTTYATTTGTTCTTCTACAGCAATCTCAAATGTTGGGGTACTTTCTTCAGCATTATTTTCTCCCTTTTTTCCCATCAAAACTCATGTTGTCATGGGATGAAAAACTCAATTGAGATTGGCTTTATGCCAGAGAGCTGAGATAGTGACTGGACAATCTGTCCAAGATAAGTTAAACTGTCCAAGCACAAGTTTCTGGCCAAGATAATGGGAGCTCTGACCTCTGAGTACCTCTCATCTGACACACACACACACACACACACTTGCCATTTAAAATACCTGTCACCCATAAACCAGCCCCTACTTTGGGTCGCCTTTAGTCAAGGGTGATTGGATTCAAGATTGTGGTTTGATTCTTTGTGTTTATACATGCTGCCATGGAATTTGSAGCTTAAATTAGACTTTCCTAAATTTAAAGACTTCAGACACAAGATGTATATTCTGTTCTTTGATATATTTCTATACTTTCATAAAAAGTAAAACCATAAAGCCACATCAGATCATTTTTTATGGCATATGTAAAACAGGCCACTGAGTTTCACCCRGATAGCCATTAGCAAGTCTGAAGTATTTAATCAGGATAAAGCACTTCAAGTCTTGAAATATAAAGCTGTGGCTCAAATGCAAAATGCAAAAGATTTTCATCARTCTTGATGCTCCGTTATCAACAGAGAAATGAACAGGTCAGATACAAAATAAGCCTCATAATTTAAACACTTCTGTCTTCTTTTCATGATGTGTAAATTTTGTAGTCTGGATGCTCAGGAAAGGAGACCACACACGCGGTTATCACAGCAAGCTGATATCTGTAACCAGATCTATGACGGCAAGATGGTATAGTCTGCAAACACTGATGATCTTAACTTCCACCTKATCTGTGGAGTGGATGGAAGGAGGCTTTTTGAGGATCTCTCTTCTCAGGGAAAAAAAATGTCCTGGGAGAATCTTAATATACAGAATGAACGTAGTGGGAAGTAAAACATGAAGATCAGAAACAGAGAAAATCAAAATAACTTGTACTACTAGAGAGGCCTCTGGTAAATTAGTGCTCTGAACCAGATTCCTCAAATTGTCACTGACAAAAGTCAGTAAGAGATTAAAATATCTTCAGCACTGAATACATTCAATCARGATAAAAACTCTCATGAAAAGTAGATCTACAAAATAAGTTCAAAATTATTTGAGTGGGGGAAAGAACTAGTAATCATGAAGTAAGAAATAATACGAAATATAAAAGGAACTGATTCTCAAGAATGTGGAAGAGTTTCCTGATCTTATTTGGAGAGGACACACGGTTTCAAGTGTTTCTGACTGTGGCACAGGCTATTTTACAGAAAATGAAGGTAGCAATGAATAAGAACCTGCCCTAGCAAAAATATAAACCATAGTCAGCGTTTTTCTTTTAAAGTTAACCTTGTATAGCAACACCATCTGCACATCATAAAATTAAAAAAAAAAAAGTAAGAGATTAAAATCACTAAGAAGTTAAAGATGGCTTTGCAGAAAAAAATSGAATTTAGCATGGAAAATAATTCAAAATTTCAGGCTTGGTCTGACATAGTCATGAAGAGTCAGCAAAATAACATAAAATAGAACTATTAATCTCAAAAGAAAAAAAAAGACTATCGGAGAAGAAAGGTACAGTGAAACAAGACTGGCTGGTTCATGGGYGTATTCTAAAACTGAAAAAACAAAGGTTAGATGAAAAATGGAGTCAATATGGTATAGCATATGAAGCAAAGAGGCTTAGACTGTGTCTCTGATTAACTCTTCCTGCTCTGGAACAGCAGAAAGAGCTTTCCAGAAAGGGAGAGGCTTTTTGTATGTATATTAAAAAAAAAAAAAAAAAAAAAAAAACTCTCTCAGTCTAAGGGTTAGGTCTTTCCACAGTTTGGAGGAAGAAGAAAAAACCTAGGAGCAAGTGGAGAATACACTCAGAATGCGTTCACTAATAAATTTTGTGCTAAAATGTATAAGAAAAAAATTAAAAAATAACACAGTAACATTGTGAAAATTAAAAGGTTTTCTGGATTTTCATTCCCACTTCTGTTGTAAAGAGATGAAGAAATTTCAGTCATTATACCTACTAGCGCAGCTAGACATTTTCAGCAGTTTAGGAACAATATCAGAATGGTTTAAGCTGATAGGAATTAAGTTGTATGCAGAAAACAAAAAGAACAAAAGGAAACAAGCTATTAAACTGTGTGGATGGGATAGCCTAATAAAAGATATTTCTGCAAACAATGAAGAGCTGAACGGCTCTGACAAAAGAAAGACATTACAAGCAATAAAAACAGTCCAACAACTGGGCCATTGCAGGAAACCTATTTGCAGGTCAGTGGTGGAAATATCTAAGAACATTCATTATAGTTTTCTGAGGACAGTCAAAGTGGGAAAAGGCAGTAAATATTTGGTTAAGCATATCTACAAAAAATATTGGTATAGCGGGAAGATGGTAGATACACTATGAACAACAGTCATCTAAAAGGAAGACAGACAACCAACCCTAGATGAAAAGCAAGGTCTGTTACTACAGTTTTCTATGTTTCCTTATATCCTTATCATTAAGGAGGCCATTATCTTCAGGAAGTGAAGGTGTGTCATGAGGCAAACTCATWCCTGGACAGGTGAGGATATTTTTCACAGTTATGTAACAAAAATATCTAAGTCGCTGACAAAACTACCAAAAGAATAGGATCAGAATGATATTCGGAATACATGAATTTCCCCGAAATTCTTTTCCCTTATTTGCAATATTGTGTGATTCTTTTTGTTTTCTAGGATTTGTATATTTTCCTTAACTCTATTACCTTAAAAAATCAGGTTTCTTCAGCATCCAGGAGAATGCTGAGTTGTTCCAATCAGTTGGAAATGTATATATGGTATTGAAATACCTAAAATAAAAACCTTATGTAATACAAATAAATATACAAGATTTCTAACCTGTAATCCCTTAATTAAAAATTCTGAAAGAATTTTCAGGGAAATTGAAAATAAAATATAAAGATCATGCAGATGAGAACACCTAGCAAAGATCAGGACAAGTAATATTATTAAAAATATTATTTCAAAGAAAAAAAATAAAAATCAAAAAGTCTGAGAGAGAATAGCATCTGACAAAGTTCTTCCAATGCTAAAACTAAAACACTAATAAACAGGCAGAAATAATGCAAAAACGTTTGAAGTTCAGAAGTTCTACATTTTAAAAATTCTGTAATGCAGAACCGCTGTTAAAGTACCCTTTTCATAACATTTTTGTTTATRTAGTACAGCTACAATGTTCCTAGCTAGAAAGGTCAAGGAAAAAAGTTGGTAATATATGATCTTGTTAATTAAGTATACAAAAGAGCAATGGGTAATTATTTTTGAAGAGATAACAGATGCTTAGGGACATTTTATAAAAGGCCATCGTCCTTAGAAAAGGCCAAAAGGAAGAACTGTAAAATTTTTGCAAAGTACTGTCTTAGCCTCAATTAGAAACAAACGACTGTCAGTCATGAATAGCACTATTAGAATGAGGAGAGCTGACATATTTTTTGTGTGAGAATTAACACATCTGTACATATGGCACACTAACCCAAAGATCAGCTGAAATATGTGAGAAATCATGAGGAATCCTGTAAAAATATGGACAAAGCTAGAGAAAGAATGATATGGTAAATGGATTTCTCAACTATGTGACAATTAAGAAAAAAAAGATCCATTCTTTAATTCATGCAACCTTATGATTACTGGGCAAATCTGAAAAGTATCTCACCTTTAGCTGTCCTGTTAAAGAATCCAAATCCTCCCTAGAACTTATGACAGATGTAGTTCTGTTTTGGTAAGAGCAAGTATTCCCCATTTAGGCTAACTCTTTGGAAGAGAGATATGGTAATACACTRGAAAATGGTGATAACCTTACTGGAGTAAAATTTATTTTTTCCAACATTTTCAAATGGAAATCTTATCATAAAAATCACTATWGAAACCTTCTCCTTGATCTTTCACTTGTTTTGAGCAAAATACTTATAGCAACACAGTTGTAAAAGGATTAAAATATTATAAAATATGCATTTTATATATATTTTCATATTTAAACATACTGTTATAGAAACAGGGAGAGGTAGGAAAACTAAACAAATGAAGGTTTAAGATACACAAACAAGAAGCACTCCAAGCTGGTGAAACAGAGAAAGAAATGTAGAAGAGTTTATTTGTMCTTCTTATGAAAAACCTGTTGATAACCACTTCTATTCATAGCAACCTAATGTGCACTTTTTTATTGACTTGATTGCATCGAAGAAAGATAGATACTTCTCYCCCATCAGTTTTTGTCCGTGACAATGACTATGAATATCAAATCACATACAGTAGGATGTGATTATGAGTTGACAGCTTTGATTTGTGGGACACATCACATTTGCATACTCTAAAAAAATCTTGAGATGTAAAGAAAGAAAATAAAAAATGTATCTGTTTTATTTTTATAAAACAGTTATTTTAATAGGGGTAATACATGTTTTTGTATATTTGTTGGCTCTTCCATTGAGTAGGTCTTCATTTCATATTTTAGTTCATTTATTATGTAAAATATCCATGCCTATTTGACAATTCTACATAGTCCTACACAAAAAAAGAATAAATGATTGCAGGGCAGTCTCTTTACTTTCACTCCTAGGAGGAATGCTGCAAGCACCTATAACTGAGGATAACTTGTCTTTTGGACAAGCAGCATTTGCTCTAACAACAAAGAACATGTATACCAATATTTACTCACATTTCTGTGGGGTGCTGATGGGGTACAAAACGAAAACTGGAGGTAGGATGGGAATAGGAGGAGCATGGACAGAGTGGATACAGTAGGGTAGATATGGGATTTACCTGCTGTGTTTTAAAGAGTTATCTTAGCAGATGGATAAGGTTCAGCCTAAATTGAAAAAAAAAAAAAAAAAAAAAAAGATACATCACACCTTATTGATTATCAGAAGACATTTTGGTCACATTATTTGTGCTTTCTCTTTTCCAAGTTGCACTATTTCTCTTCTCTATGGAGGATCGCTTTCTATTTTTTGTTGTGCTTGTTCCCTTCTTCTCTGTTAAATATCTACAGTGAGTGGGTGGCTGTCAGTATGTGTGGGAGAGCACTTGGTTACATCAGGAATTCTTGTTGCTTCATGAGTGAGAGGAGTGAAGGAAAAACTCCCACTGGCATATATTTTTCAGCATCTTTAAATAGACTTACCAATACCAAAGAGAAGATAATAATCTGGACACCTACAGACTGTGGGCCTACTCGTGCCTTTCCCATCTACCCACACTTGCATGAAGAAAGGAGTCATCCACCCACACTGCCACAGCTCCCGCATTCCCTCAAGTCCAAAGCATGATGTCTCCATCCAAAGGCCATGTTGAAAGAAGCATGCCTTAGGTACAGGTAGAAAATAGGAGTTATGTCATTTGTGTGTTCTGTCACTCTAGTCTTCAAAAAGGGCAAGAAGGAGGACCCAAGGAACTACAGGCCAGGCAGCCTCACCTCCAGCCCTGGAAAGTTAGGCTGGATGGCATCACTAAGCACGTGGAGGAAGAAGGTGATCAGGAGTAGCCAGCATGGACTCACCAAGCAGAAATCATGCTTAACCAGTCTGATAGCCTTCTGTGACGGAATGACTGGCTGGGTAGATGAAGGGCAGTGGACGTTGTGTGCCTTGACTTCAGCAAGGCTTTTGGCACTGTCTCCCATAACTTTCTCTTAGGCAAGCTCAGGAATTGCAGGCTAGACGAGTGGACAGCGGTGGACAGTGGTGGATTGAGAACAGGCTGAAAGGCAGAGCTCAGAGAGTTGTCATCAGTGGCATGGAGTGTAGTTGGAGGCCTGTGGTGTTACTTGGGGTCACCACTGGGTCCAATCTTGTTCAATTTATTCATCGATGACCTGGATGAAGGGACAGAGCACCTCTTCAGCAAGTTTGCCAATGATAACAAATTGGGAGGAAACTGATACAGCTGAGGGCTGTGCTGCCATTCAGAGAGACCTGGACAGGCTGGAGAGTTTGACAGAGAGGAGCCTCATGAAGTTCAACAAAGGCAAGTGCAGAGTCCTGCACCTAGGGAGGAATAACCCCATGCACCAGTACAGGCTGGAGGCTGACCTGCTGGAAAGCAGCCCTGTGGAGAAAGACCTGGGAGTCTGGTAGATAACAAGTTGACCATGAGCCAGCTATGTGCTCTTGTAGCCAAGGCCAATGGTATCCTGGGGTGCATTAGGCAGAGTGTTGCCAGCAGGCAGTCAAGGGAGGAGATCCTGCTGCTCTGCTAGTGGGGCCACATCTGGAGTACTGCATCCAGATCTGGGCTCTCCCATTACAAGAGAGACATGGAGCTACTTCAGTGAGTCCAATGTAGGACTACAAAGATGATTAGGGGTCTGAAGCATCTCTCCTGTGAGGACAGACTGAAAGAGCTGGGGCTAGTGAGCCTAGAGAAGAGAAGACTGAGTGGGGATCTTATCAGCACCTATAAATATCTGAAGGAAGGGTGTTGAGATTATGGAGCCAGATTCCTCTCAGTGGTGCCCAATGACAAGTTGAGAAGCAAAGAGCACAAACTGAAACACAAGTTCTGTCTGAACAGAAGGAAAAAAATTGTTACTGTGCTGGTAACAGCTCTGAAACTGATTGACCCAAAAGGCATTGGAGTCTCCATCCTTGGAGATATTCTAATATCAGGGAGGTTGGACTAGATGATTTGCAGAGGTGTCTTCCAACCTCAATCATTCTGTGATCTTATGTTTTGGAACATGCTATCATTACGCACTAGCTGCATAGTAATTTGGCAGAAATATTTATGTTTTTCTCAAAGCTGACCTATGCCCACCAAATGCCGTATTAATAAAGGACCATCTTGACTACAATGTAGTCTTCGTGCCAAGAACATTTGGCAGTGCTGGACATGTCTTCTGAATCTCTGTAAGTGGCTTGCTTTGATGTCTGTAGCCTGAATCCAGGGTCAGTTTTACAGAAAGAGGCACACTGTGTCTTTCGACAAAACAATTGTGGGGGAAATCAACAATTTGCTATTGCAATAGTCCCATTTGCTATTCCCATGATTTTTTTCTTTAAAAAGAAACACTCAGGACCTCAAAAACAATTTTAACACCAACTTCTGGCATCATATTTAGTGGCTGCTTGAGCATTTTTGTGGATTTTCTGTGACACAAAGGGTATACCTTCCCCTTCTCTGCATATAAAACTTCCATAGTAACTAAGAAGGCACTATCAGGAAGAGAGTAGAGCCTTTAATATCACTGTTATGACATTATTAGGATGTGAGAGAGTGGTAGGAAAAAGTCAGCACAAGTCTTTGGTGATTGGCATTCAGATGCTGTTATGATATACCATGATTACTACCTCCATCAAAGCACTGGATTTTGTGAGGCCCTGTTAGGAACCATTCTGGGAAAAGAACAGGCTATTTTTTTACATTACTTCTTTTTCATTCAAGGTACCACAAGGTAGTTTACAGTTAAACCATTGTAACCATGGAATGCTGTCAGCTGTATTTTTTATGTTGCTTTGAAAGCAGCAATCGAAGTGCCAAGGACAGAGAGAATCTTGCTGTGATATATTGTCTAAAGGATGGCATATCAGAGGGAAAAGAAATGTGTGCCAAGCTACAAGTATGTGAATAAGCACATGGTCCAACACTTTGACAACTGTGTATTACAATGACAAACATATAATTTTTGCTTATTCATTCTATGAATTAATTATATCAGTTCGGACTGATATTACATTAACTGTAGGGATTTTCAGTTAGATAAGCAGTGGAATATTTTGCCAATGGATTTGTGATGCTAAAAGTTGACACAGTTTCAACTGGAAACTGGTCAAGTTCACTGTAGAGAAATCCTTGGAGGATTATTAGATACATGGAAAAAAACATCTGGTTCGAGGAGTTCCTGAGCCTGTAATGACTAGGGTACCCTGGGAGAGTACTCAGAGAGAGTGCTGCATACAAGCTAAACTGTTCTTCTACCCTTCCCTAAGCATCTGCTTCCGCTCACTGTTAGACACTGCTGGGCTAAGTGAACCTTCAGGCAGCCCTAGTAAATCCTTTTGATGTCTTATCTAATGTCAAGGACAATAATACTACCAGAGTAATATRAAGTGTTAAGAAACGCCATACTACTAAGAAACTGAATAACGATCTTCTCACTGCTATTATACTTCCTAGGAATAATCTAATACCTACTAATATTACCTACTAATAATACCTACTCCCCTAGATTCTCTACAAACAGAAAAAAAGTCAGCCATCCTTGCAAAGAGTTTGCATGAGGGGCAACAGGAGGCTGCACACAGAAATTGGAAGCATATACAAAAATAAACAGCAACAGTAAGCAGTGAAATAGCCAGTGTTTTTGGTGCTATGGCAGCTTAATTGTGCTGAGAATTGTTTTTAGATGTAAAAGAAAAAAAGATTTTGTAATTACATAATATATTAGTTGGCARATGTCTATGGGGAGCATATTCCCACAGGAGGCTGCAAGGAAGGAAGCACAAAAGTTGATATAATTGATTAGTTAGAGGTGAAAGTCAATATATCAGCAATTAATAGGATATAATATGTAGACATCTGATCAATCACATATATCCTTGAAAATGAAAACAAGTATTCATTCCTGATATACAAGAGAAGGGGAGCCCAGTAGCAGGGTATAATTAATGAGATTTCGCGGTTCCATTTCAGGACCAGCGACACATCAAATTCTGCTTAGCCATCACCATCTAAGATTGTATGTATACTTTAAAATTTGGTCTTTTACAATAGCAGTGTTACTACCAAAATATGATATGAAATGGATTTGTTTTTCAAACTGGCTAAAATGAACTTTTCAATAATTATTTTCTAAACTTCTATAAGATAACTAACAAAAAAAAGCTAAATTTTTACTTAGTTTTTCTTTTTGCCATATGACATACAATGTTCAGCTTTACTAGGAAAGAAAGAAGTTATTGCTTAGTACGTTAAAGAAACTATCTTTCTTATCTGCTATCTTTATTAAATCAAATAAAAGTTCCATTTCAATATGTTCACAGAACATGCAGGGACTCAGCTGCAGTCCCTGTCACTGTAAGAGTATAAATCACTGATTTTGTGAATATATTTTAACTTATATTTGTAAATATATTTCTCAATGTACTTGAAATCAACTTGTCCTCTTAAAAAATTACTTTGTTGCTATTTTTCCTTGTCATCTAATACTTTACTTGCTTATTATATGGTTCTACCTCTTCCGTGTTCCTACTTTCCACCTCTTAGGCCTGATAGTCTCACCATTGTTAATGAGTTGTCATGTAAATATCTTAGAGAATTCATTTATGAAAGCAGTATGCTCTCGATATTGAACAATGAACAGTTCTGATCTCACAACACAAAAGATTCGTCTTTCTAGTTGGCCATCGAATAGGACCGTAAAGTCCAGATGGTACAACTCCCTTCCAACAGTGACGTACCTTTGCCTCGAAGTACCACCTCTGAAGGAATGGAATGGGACTCAATTCATCTAGCTTTAATAATCTAMAAGTTAGCTGTCTACTCTGAATTTAAGCTCCCTCTCTATAGTAAGTGAAGAAAGATAACTGTTTCTAAAGACAGATTTATCCTCGCCGTCTCTGGAGGTGTCTAACACTCTCTATGGAATATAAAAGAAACCTAGACAACTGATTTAGACTGTATATCTAATTTTAGATGGCTACAAGCTAAATGAGAATATTCTACCCACATATTAGTTTATTAAAATGTGATCTTATTAAAAATAAATTAAATTCAGAACATTCAAATTCTATTAGTTTTTCAATAGACTGTATCCATTTTGAATTTTTGCAGATACATGATTACGCAGTTAGTCACTCAAAATGTGGTACTTCTGCTCCCTCATCTTTCAAAAGCAATGAAAAGCAGTAATAATCATTCTTGATCCCGTTTTGCAGGATATATCCTACGATGTATCCTTTAAAAATATCCTTTAAAAGAATATGTCTTTTAAATATATCTTTTAAAAGAATGTTGCTGAGTTTAGAAACATTGTGGGATAGTCCTTTTCTTATAGGTGGTTACTTTAAAATGTAGTTTCCTTTGGGGGATTTACAGAGCGCCAGGTTAAATCCTATATATCTCTAAAGACAATTACAGAAATAAATTGAAATGAGAAAAGTAGGCCTATCTGCTCTCTTAGCTTTTGACATGCTTATCAAGGACTGACTGAAGGATTTATGTTCTCACCTTATTTCAGGTGCTAAGTCAATGAATAAAGATGGTAAAAATATGATTTAAACCAATATTAATGACAGAAAATAAATTAAGTTAGGATATATCAGGAATGTGTTGCTGCATTTAAAAATAGCATTTTTTAAGTTTAAGTGAAACACAAATTGTGACTTGTCCCATAAAATTATTCAACAGCTACTTGGAAAATTAGATCAACTGATCAGGAGGTAAGAGTATAAAAATAATGATGTGATATACTTTTATTTGTATTCCAATAGGAAGCTAGGTCTATTTTTGTTCTCACTGTTTAGTCTCTTCATATTACTTCCACTGTTTTACTGTATACTGTTTGATTTTACAAAATAGATAAAGAAACTAATTACCTGAAATATTATGAACTATAACTAAAGAAAATGAAATAATCATGTGCATGCCCTATTTTGTGTTTTAGACTTTATGATACAGACAGTGTAACCCAATGGCTTTCTGCTCTCCATAAAATTCCAAGTGAATTTTACTAAGGAAGTTCTAAGCAACTCTACACAGAACAGACAAAATATAAATAAGATTGCAAGACTAGAACTAGAAGTAGTTGCATAATGTGCCATTGAATTTTTCTTGCTGTGACTTTAGGCTGGGTCTAGTTTGATAAAGATATTCAGTCTGTCTTTAAGGCAAGTAGATATTTTTGCAGATGTATAATGTGGTAAAAGCTGAGCTAGTATTCAGCTTGCAAAAGGTAAAATTTATATTCACATCAAATGTTTATTTCAAAATTGTGTCCCAGGGCTGATATTTACCAAAAAATACACAGCCTAATTCATCAGAGTTTTAGCTGCAGTAACTTCAATGGACCTACATCAGAATTTGACCTAGCCTATTACTTTCAATAAATGTGTCCTTCTGGGTTGTATCACACAATGGTTCCAAGTACAAATGGAAATGTTAATCCTGTCTTGTTTTATTTCTTTATTTTTTTAATTTATTCTGATTTTCTTGGAGATTTATTGTGTCGAGGGACATAAGTCATTACTTTAGACATACAATATACAAATCTAATTTGGCTATAGTTAATACTATTATTTAGTAGATCTGTAAGTTACACAGGCCCTACTTAAGTGGGAAGCTGAGGCTCAGGTTCTAAGGTTCAATACATYGTTAGTTATGTATATTTAGTAAAAAGACTGCCACAGGAGCACTTTAGAGAGGGCTAGTACAAAATTCAACAACTTTTTAGGTTAAAATCATACTCCAAACAAAACCAAACGGGAGTTTCATCTGGGCATTTTCCCTCATCTGAGAATATATTACTCAGCAGTAGTTTTGCCAGTTTCCCATCTGCTTTTTGCATCTGCTGCATACAGATTGTCTGCATTTAGTCTGCAAGATCAAGCTATACTCATGGGATAAAGAGGGGGACCCATTTCTGAAAAGCCTTCTGCCTCAATTAGGAATCTCAGCATCTTTGGTGTGAAATGAGCATTGGGTTGCTTGGCCACCATGAATGATTTAGAGGATAACTATAGGTCTAACTTAGTGACACTGGAATGCATATTAACACCTCTGAAGACATAGGCCAAGTGCTTCAGTTCTTGTTCAGCCAGAATTATTCCAAGATACTGCCCTTTGCTAGGACATAGCTTTCTCACATCTTTTCTCCTGTTACTTATTTAAGTAATAAACTTCTTCACACAGTCCTTTTCAGCCAGTTCAGAGAGGGTTCAGCTGGAATGGCTCTTTACAATGTCAGTAAAGGACTGAAAGCATGCAAGACACCTTATTAATTTGGATCTGGGATAAATGACTACATATAACAGCTAGTCACTTTTTAGTATTGCTGCATACCACCTGTGGGCAAGGTGTCAGTTAGCTAAATTAGGCTTTGCTGATTTGGAGGGAGACTTAATCAAGTATGAACATGCTTAAGGATCCAAATAACTGACACGTAAGATTTGCTATCACACTTTTTTTTTTCTTTCATGATACATTTCTCTGGGAAGCACATGTGTTACAGAGATTCAGATCCCAAAGTTGGAACTGCCAGAAAGCTACTTCAGGAGAAAAAGCAACAAAATGAAAATGGAATTTCTTAAACCACGCGGTTTTCTAAAACATTTTTTGCCCAGTAAATGCTATCTATAACARTGGGGTGGAAAAACAGAGGCTTTATGTACTATATGAGAAGAATATTGCAGAGATCAGAAAGCAGGAACCTCTTTCATTACTATGAAAAAAATATTAACTGAGAGATATATGTAAACAACCAGCATCAGATTTTGTCATTAACACTGAATGGAGATTTAAAATATTTTTTATTAAGGATAACTTAATTGTCCCAGTATAATACTCTGGTTAATTAGATGCTATACAGATTTATGGAAACAAAATCCAAACTGAATTCTAGATATACCCTGGGAACCATCTAAACTTTTGAGCTGAAGCAGCATCCACAGATTCCACATACTTGGCTTTGGGCTAGAATAACTTAACTCACCTAAGCCTTTTACCAGCAACTCTACAGTATTGTATGAAGATAAGTTACAGAGGAACATTCACAGGTTTTTGCAGTACAATGAAATTCACACTTATAACAGGTAATAATCATTCTTGATCTACAATGTATTCCCAAATCTGCAATTTTCCCATAAAAATTATTATCCCCAGGTTTTAAAATGTGCTAAGGAATGTGTGTACCAGTACAGAATAGAGTTTACATTAGAATGCACCTAGGGGCATATTTTGCTTTTGATGATGCATGTAATTACTATAATATATAATATAATATAATGGTAATGTGCACTCCATGCTTATTTTAAGCCAAGTCCTTCTTCTACTGAGTTCAGCAGGAGCTTAATCAAACCTTCAGTAGAAAAATGTCTCCTTAAAATGAAGAGCAGCGATTTAAAAGACTAGAGATAATATTCTATTATGCCAAAATACAGGTATTCTTAATACAGTTTGCTGAGCTGCTTCACATCATTCTCTTTATTCTGTACATTTGTATATTGTTTCTGTGCTGCTAATGAAAATTATCTGCAACAAATATTGCACATAGACAAGTTTATGTCATACAGCTTGCATATATATATTTGCACATGATTTGTGTCCTTCAAAATGTTTRTGTCAGGTTAATAAAATTAATTCTGATGAATGTACGTATTATATATAGAAATGTAAAACTCCCCCTCCAAAATTTCAACAGAAAAAAAATCATAAGAGAGGAAGAGATTATTACCGCTCCTAGGTTACAGGTGCTTATTTTTGCTTATATTTGGAGACCATGCCAAACTGCTAAAATAGAACTTCCAAGTCTTCAGGAAAAAAAAAAAAAAAAAAAAAAAAACATGTTCTTGATATACTGAAGTTGCATGCATATCACTCAGGCCCAAGTTGAGACTAAAAAGCTAAATAGCCAATAATAGTCTCATCTGCTGCTCACTCAGTCTGAGTAAGAGAAACATAACTTAAGGAATCAATGCCAAATATGAATCAATACCAACAACACTGACTACATAAAAGATATTCACCTCATGCTTTCAGTTGGTAAGGACCCATAAAGGATTAGATTATAAACTGTACTAGTGGCATTGGCACTTCCCACTGAAAGATGTTTTTCTGCATTTAGAACATAATCAAACATTTACCATTTGGACCACAATTTTCTTTTCCGGGCAATCTGT
>NW_028185661.1:654078-708963 GCF_003343005.1 Rhea americana | reverse complement strand
TTTTTTTTTTTTATTTTATTAAGAAGGTCAAGCACATTGATGTTTTGAGGCAGGTCTTTGGAATTTAGTGGTAAGTGTTCCTTATTTAAAGCAGGCACCTTCAATTGTCCCCATTGAAAATCTACTTTACCCACCAAATTGTAAGACTTTGAAAAGCACAGGTAATGTGTTCTTATTAACAGAAAACAACTGCCTARCTATAGCCTTAGTGGTTCTCTGAGTTCCTACTTCCACGCTCGCTGGTAATGTCTTGACCCCAGCGAGTGACACAGCAGAATGAAGTCTGAGACAAAGCTTTATCCAAGACTAACAGTGTAGAAAGCCCCTAATCCCCATGGAGGGTATTCGTGCRGAGGACAAGGACAGAAAGGAGGAACAGTAGGTAGAGACAGGGAAATTGATTAAACTGTGGCTTAAATGGGCCTTACACTAGAGCCAGAAATCAACTCAACAATGACTTGGTAGAAACTGGTCTTTGGAGAATAGATGAGAGTAATATGGAGTATCAGGAGAAGCACTGTGGAAGACAAGAGAATGAAGACAGAAAATAGAGCTTAAGGGAGGAGTGAATCCAGGACTGGGAAACAGCTGGAGGAAAGAGGAGAAGGGTCCAACTCACTTGTCACATATCTCTCTTGAAGTCACATTGATGCTTTGTCATTCAAATACTGTGACATCAGGAATACACTGCATCTCTCACCTGCATGAATCAAAGTGATTAGAAACAAACAAGAAAAAGCATCTTTTATCTCTAGTCTTATTCTGGGGTTCCTCCCCGTGTCTTCTTCATTTTTTTTCTTTTTTTTTTATGAAACCAGTGAAAATGTAATATTTTCCCTTTAGACTAGAAGTTTACCATTTTTCATAGCTTGAATTTTAGTCTTATGGGCCCATTGAGCCCTCTCAGGTCTATAAAGAAMTAATATTCACATCCATCCTGATCTTTTTAACAAATGGTCCTGTAAGCCTGGTGATGCTTTCTGATAAATTATTTTCCTTCATGGCTTTCTCTAAACGTATCCTATATATTCTAAAGATTGATTTGATTTTGTTTTATGATGCTCCTAACACCCTCTTTGTAGTATCTTCTACAGCTTCTTTTAAGAAAATACAGGTTAAGAAAGGTGTCACCATACATGTCAATCACTTCAGTATGTCTAGTACTTAAAAGCAGAAGGCAGTACTGAATTGTGAACAAGCGATCTGTTTCCCTCTCTCTCACTCAAAAACATACGTACATAATGTTATTCCTAATAATTGCTTCACAGCCATCTGCTATAAATCGGAAATGATAATAAAATAATTACAGAAATGCAGCATGCGGTTGCCCTTGACATTTCATCTCCTCTTCACACTTTGCTAAGCTGTAATACAGGCAGCCTGAAAAGCATTCCTATTCTGATTTTGAAGTGTCACAATAAAAGAAGAGAGCTTCAGACTGAGTGCTGGGCTTTACTGGCATCCCTGAACATACAGACAGACTGACAGATGTGCGCAAATGAGCAACTCACATAAAGGAGCATGTTCATCCCTTTGAAATGTTTAGAAAAATGCTTAGAAAAATGCTCAGAATATTTAGTACTGGCAACTGGGGCTTCCACTCTAATGTGTACCAAATTGTAAGTGGGCTGCTCCAAGGGTTGTGAGGTGGATAAAAAAGGCATAAGAAGACCCCTGCTAACCACATCATCCACCTATGACTGACCACATCAGAAAGGGCATTTCCAMCTGTGCCCTGTCCCCACCCTTCCCAAACAGGAAGCTTCCAAAAAGCTTCTACAAACTTTCTTTCATTAATGTCTATTGTTCAGTAAGGAACTGCAGCTCTCAGAAGCTTTCAGTCTCTATACAATATCTTTCTGAAGGATGCAGATTTTCAACAGTCCCAGTTCAAATCAGTACTTCCTAGACAGAGTTTGATGACAATGGTCCCTGGCTAAACAGTCCTTGTGTGCTGAAACGTGCATCTTCCCTTTCAGAGGGAAGAGGAGGCAGATAACAGTTTGGTATGTGGGCAAAACTGACACATACATATGCAAACAAAGCCAATTTCAGCAGTAAGTAAAAATCATACCATATCTGAATCAAAGCAGCATAATTGATGCCTCTTCAGAGGAGGCTTCACTCTCTGAATCATCCTGGACTGTGCCTATTCACAGAAGCTGTAGGAGCAAACCCACTTGACAGGAGGAGGATGCCATTTTTACTGTGCCAAATTCTTCTCACACCTGCTAAAAGCAGAGGGAAAGCCAGTATGAGATGGGAAAGAGTCAGTCAAATGTGKCATTTACTCCTCACTTGCTGTAAGCTGAGGCTGTCCTTCACAAGCTGTTGTCATTAAATGTCTATGCCTTTTTCTTTTTCACGACTGGTGTCTCTTGGATCAGCTGCCTGCTCTATCATGGTTTTGGTTATACYGGACAGAGCTACCCTACTTTTGCATTGCTTTGTCCTTTTCTCCATAAGCCTAGCAAGCTGTCTACCCATCTACATGTGCTACSCACCAGGGTAGTGCCTTGGATGCTTGGGGTGGCTGGATGCATACCTGACTCCCCACTCAGGTTAAGAGGTGGAAAGGAAGGCACAACTGAGGCCGTGATCCTAAAAGCTATATGGTAAGTAAAGGAGAGCAATTCAGAGAGAGAAGAAAGCAATTTCATGCTGTTATCTGCCTCAGCGTACTCTGCATGGCAGCAGCAAATGCCTCAGAGTCTGGCACCTTTCTCTTGGTACAGGTCTCCACCTATCCTGCCTTGCAGGGTAGAGTCCAGGCTGATTCCACTCCATCTTTCTACAGCTCCAATACCACTACCACTACTTTCCAAACCTATACTTTTAAGTATGGATCCCAGGASTTCCAAGTTTCCATTTGAATCATAAGTACTTTTTTAAATATTATTTTTTACATTGGTGTTTATAGAAATGAAAGCCCCAACATCACAGTGGTATAAACAGAAGAAGAGTTTAGCTAAGCTGCCTTATATACTTTGACTGGCCATAAAGTTCAATAGTTGGATGAAAGTTAATGCCACAGATGTAAAAGAYAGAATGAGAAGCAGCAGCTTAATAGCACTGACACCTGTAAACTTTCCCTTTCTCTCTGAATATAATATCCTTGTATCTCCACAAAGAAATATGTCAACAAGAGCAAATAGGGTACTAATTTCACAGAGGACTCCATTTATACCTGTTCTGCACCTGGAAAGGGAATATTTCATTTTCTACATGACCTTTTTTGGTTTTGTCCTATAACTGTTATACAACATTTAATATTCAGCCTTATGTCCCTATTCAAATGTGTAACATACAACTTTCCTCCTCCTTATGCCAGAAGGATCAAATATAGGCAACCCATGTACAAAAGTCTTACAGGAAGAGCTGGAAAAAATATCTCTCCATATAAATCTTCCTTTTTTTATTAAACATAGATATGGAAGTATGGCAGAAATGCATCAAAAGCAGTGCTTTATAACAGCGATTTCAAAGCTCAGTACCTTTTAAAATAGCTTATTGTGACTAAGCTTTTGCTGTCCTTTTAATCAAGCATAAAATGTTCAAGTCAGAGAAGTYTGGAGAAATTCAGCCACAAAACATGCTTAAGTTGAAAAACTCATCTGCAGGGTGCCTATTTGTTGCCAGGCGACACTCAAGAAAAGCAAGGCTGCAATCAAGGTTCAAATGCTATTCTTGGAGCTACTGTTGAGAAATGCATCACAGCCTGGAATGACCTTGGAGGCAATATGCTGATATCTAAAGTTCTTGGCAGTCATTACTAGGAAGTATTTAGGCATTTGCTTTAGACAGGACTGACTGAAAAGAGGGAACTGAGGTTCTATTCCTGTGTTCTGGTCCAGCAATGATGGGGAATGGTAGAACAAAAGAGTTTGGGGCCAATTCCTCCAAAGTGTAAGTAATTCCCTGCAGGCAACATATCAACTGTGGCAAGTATAAGTCTGCTATAGCTTTTGTCTCCAGCTGAAGATTGCGATTTTTTTTCAAGATTTCTTAGTAATTTCCAATTTCAGCCTTTCAGCTGAAAAAAAATCATTTTTATTCTAAATATCCAGTTTTCTACTACTATAGAAAAGACTTACTGTAGTAAGACCAAAGTGACTGGTTGCCCTCAACAAGATATCTATGACTGGTCTTTTATCTGTACAGATTAAAATGAAACTGCCCCTAGAAGAGTGGAATGTTGTTCCCTGCATGCCTCCACRTCTGGGGGCAGCAGGATAAGTGATTTCTTGTCTTTTTAGGTTAGAGGAATATAGAAATAACAGAAGGATTACTAGTGAATAAGGGAAGAAAATAGGAAAAATCAGCACAACATCTTTGTAGGAGTAACCTGGAAGAATGAGTATTGAGGATTTGCAGAGTAGAAGGACATTAGGACATTTAAATGAAAAAGGTGACATAGCTCTGTAGCCCTGTATATACAGCACTGGCATTGCTGGTAATAAGTCAGAAGTTTTGTACTCAGCGAGGCCTCAGGCTGAGAATTACCAGGCTTGCTTTGTCTGAACTTCTCTTGGCCTGCCACATTTTGGTTTGTTTAACTATAACAGCAATTTGTCTTTATATAATCACGTAGTATGACATAATTCCTATATGGATATCAGTAGCAGTAATTATTCTATATGATTGCAATGTAATGATACAATGCAGAGAAATACACACACAGCGTGATGGCAAATGCCTCAATGGCAGGGTTACAGGAGACGRTGTATAGAAGTACAGACATGTCATGACAAGAAAGGGAGCACAAGATGATGCTGGAGATCCAAGGCTATACACCACTCACTAGCTGTTAATTAAAGAAATGCAGACTGKGGTGCTGGACTAAACAGAGTTTTAGGGGTACCAAAGAGAACAAAGTATCCAATGTAAGAAGGACACTTCGTATACAGTAATTGCAGATAGAACAAGGAGTTGCAGACCAGTTAAGAAACAGCAAAGTCTAGAAGAGTGACAGAAATAATAGTCCCAAATGAACCTTGAAAGAGGAAGGAGAGTCCCCACACATCACCATCATCATATTCCAAACTCCAAAAGGACAGGGGCAGGGTGAGCATAAAACCAGAGAAAAAGAAGTAGATGCTAGCAAGAGTGTGCGTGACAATTCTAAGTTTTTATTTTTTATTCCTGAGATTCTTTTCTGTGTTTCCTCTCCTCTCCTATCCTCTCCTCTCCCATCTTCTTTCTTCTGTCCTTCCTTCTTCTTTCTTCTTTTTTTTTTTCCTGCAATAATTAGGTCTGGACTATTTGATTATACAGTAAGAATGAACCCTTGGCTTTGCATATAAGTTTTTTGCCTATTAGCTTTTGCCCTTAACAAGAATTGGAGTGTAAAAATAAGGATGGTTAAACCTACACTCAGAGACTTATTACTATGAAGTGAACTTGGTGGTTTAGCCATTCCAACTTGCTAGCAGCACATGTTCTTTTCTGTGGGGGATCCCCGCTCGTTCAATGATCCCCAGTGACCCAGAACAATTTAGTCCTTCAGTTTAGACCCAGTCTCCCAAACAAAATCACAGCTTTCTGCCAACAGGTTTTCACATCAATTTGTCCTGTTTCAAAGACTCTATCTGTACATGTGTCATGCAGTCCATATTTTCTTTAAACAGGATTACAGCTTGCGCAACTCGAGAGTCCTATGAGTTCCTGAGGATCAAGTAAGGTTCCTCAGTGTTGTGCAAAAGTCTTGAGAAGTGTCAGTACTGTAAAACCAAGTAATTTTAAGTGATGTGAACAAATATCAGTACGAAGTCTCGATTAAAAGTATAAATCAGTGCTCACTAGCTTTGTATCTACCAGCTTTGTGTACCTACAGATGCAGAGAGAAAAAAATATCGAGACATTCATTTTCAGTGGATTACTATTTTCTGCAGTTTTAAATCAAGAGTTGATAGATAGACTATTACAAAAAAAAAAAAAAAAAAAAGAAACTTTCTTGTTAGCACCTCTTAGAGCTGAAGCATATGTCCTTCAAAGCAGATTATGTTTATTGTAAATGTATTTGGATTCGTCTAGACATCTGTCTCAAAGGAGTTAAAATCAAAAGGTCTAGGATCAAAGAGACATAAAGGTTTATTAATTGTACTGGATGTAAGGGTGCACTGCTAAGCATTGCTACATAGAGTTTTTAACACTTTCCTTTCTGAATTTTCATGGAGCATGCTATCCTTATCCAAACTCATAAAACAATAAATTCTCATCATGAGGCGGTATACGCTTTCATTTCAGAGGACTGCAGCACATGCATTTTAAAATGGTATGATTTTTTGTAATCTGTCAGCATGGCAAAGATGACTGTTTTTTCCAGTTTTACTGCATTCATTCCAGCGTTACTTTCAAAGAGTCCACTGATGCTAGTGTTCTCTGCCTCTAGATACAGATAGCTGGTACAACCTATCAACTCACTGGAACCTATTTTGTCAAATTGCACTCTAAGGAGGCAGTCAAGTTCAATCTAATAGCTTTTGGATGATATACACTGACTGTACTCCTCCTTGAAGAAGCCATATTTATCAATAAATCAATCAGCCATGCATTACAATGGGCTATTTACACAACTTCAGAATGTTGCTAAGTAATGAATTTTAAATTACCTCAGTTAAAACTCAGTCGTATGAAATATAACTAAATGTACCTTAAATAATTTTACTGACAGGTTTCAAATGAGCTAGCATTCTTCCTARAGCTGAGGAAAAAAGCGAGGACTAGAGTTGAGTTTTTGAGCTCTCTACAGACCTCTCTACAGTGTCCTATTGTATAAAAAGAAGAAAATGCAATCTRTTTAAATTGTAGATGAACAAAAGACTACTGGCCAGTACAAAAGCACAAACTAATTAATGAAAATGAGAAAGAAATTTAAAGTGCTATTGACATAAACCCCAGCTCAGGCCTCTATCAACAAACCTGGAAAAAATATGATGAATTTTCCAGTGCTCAAACAAGTAATTTATTCCACTTATGAATATCATTTAAATTGTTTAGAAGCAATTTTTTTTTATTGAAGGAACTAAACTCTAAAAACGTAGACTCATAGTCTTTTCCTCTGACAACAGCRAGGCTGATCGTTTTCCTTGCCTGCAGTAGTTTTCTTTCACTTATTAACACTTTCAGGTCTCATATCAAGGTCTGATTTAAGCCCACCTGATCTGTTGTCTCTGCTAGCTGCCTCCTTCTGTAGTACCTGCTAACTGTGGCTCACCCAGCTCAGTGCCACGTGATCCTCCTCTKCCTGCTCCTTCAGCCTTGCAGGGCTCCCCACGCTGCTAGCTGCCCTCCCTAGCTGAGCCATATGCCACCCCTCGTCCCACCGGCTCTGCTGCACAGCGCTCCTCGCTCCACACCTCTCCACCAAACTCCCACAGCTTCACTGCTGCTTCCATTTCAGCTCGTAGGAAAATGCACTTAACACTGCAAACCAAGAGCAGTCTCTCAGCTCACTGGAAATCCTTCAGCAGCTTCTGGCGTCTCTCGCACCACGGAAGACGTTTACATAAAGTCTCTTGCTCCCTTCTTTTTTATTTTTCCTAGGTGCTAGTCTTTGCATCCCAGTGCAAGAAATAATTGCCATAATCTAGGGCAAACACCAACCCTASGCATATTTAGACAGTTACTTAACCAACATTTCTGTACATTGTTATAAACTCTATCGATTTATATATACTTTTTAACAAAAATCCCTCTCAAACACAGTCATAGAACAAAACCATCCATCAAGACTTCCTATTCATCCTTTCCATTTTATTTTTCTATCAGACATCAAGAGAACACCCTCTTTTTTCTCAGCTGCACCCTACCCTAGAATTGGAGGAATGGAGATATTCCTGCATTAGACCCTAGTTATTAGGTTTATATTAGGAGTCTTATGACTTTATATTAGGAGTCTTATGACTTAGAAAATTGACAGGAAAGTCTGTTTTTATGGGAAATAAGAGTGTCATTTTGAAACTGTTAAAGCTCAAAGATAAGAGCAGTAGATAAAGCGAGCATAATGTTTTACTTTTTCACAGAACAAAAACATACTGACCCTCCCAAATATAAACTGCTATTCAGTAATTTTTTCTCCAGTTTTCCTCTGTTTATGGTGCACAATATAATTCTCTTTTAATTTTTATTTATTTGTGAGCACTCTCTGAGCACCATTCGGACCTGTTGTGTTAAAATTGCTGTTGCCAAGAAAGGCTGCCTGTGTGTCCTGGCTTCAACACCACAGACCATCTGAAAGGGAACCATCTGAAAGGAGATTGTTTCTTTTTGAAGGGCAGCTAGGCATGGGAGCTGGCAGAAATGTCTGAAGCACCAGGAGGCACAGTGACAGAGCAACAGTGAGACCACGGCAATAGCTCATCCTCCAAGATCCTCCAGAGGAGCTGGGAGTTTACCTGAAGCTGAAGGCAAACAAGCAATCAAGCTGCAAAGGTGACAGACAGACAGAAAGATATTTTCTCAGAGATCCATGTGTGGCATTTATGAAACCAAGGAAGATGTTTAAAGGATACAAAAAAGCAAGATCAAAAGGTCTGGACATTAGCAGACTTTAGCCCTCTTTTCTATAACAATTGTTGATTTATTTATTCATTAAAGTATGTATACTCACTATCTACATATACATTCTATGGAAAACAACACAAAGAGTTTGATGTCGTTTATCTAATATGTCTCATGTACCTCATGTACCTAATTTGAAAACTAATAAATTTAAGGATATATAGTAAACAGAGATAGGATGGATTCATTAAACTGATGATTGTATGTCCAGGTAAAAAGGATATCCTCTATGCATACATACTAATTTTAGTCTATTCTTGTAGATGGAGCTAGAGGGTTCTCTCAGGCTATAGAAATCTATTTATGAACTTCATGCTAGGCAGTTTGTTCATAGTTGTCTTGGGAGACTGGAACCAATAGTGGCAGAGTTGTAGCACTTCAAGTATAAATCCTTTTCAGTGGCCTGTGCTAGAAATCTAATTTGATAGTAAAAAATTTGACATGAAGGAAAAACAGTTAGTTAAGTTTTAATACTATTATCCCATTTTCCAATTATCATATGACAATTGTAATCCTTACAACAAGAAAAAATTATCTAAATTAGAAAGGAAGCAAAATAATTATATCTACTGCTCTTGAACGCTCTTAATCCTTTTCTTTTTTTTTTTTTTTTTTCATAATAATGGCTTATCCTTGTAACAATTGAAGACTAGGCAAAGTGAAATTTAATAAGTATTTGTGTATCTGCCTGGATATTTTCAAAAGGATTACCTGTTTTGCAGATTTATAATTTTAGTTTTCATAACATTATTATCATGCAAGGATCAAAGTTTTAAAAATCTATGGCTTTTGAAAGGCTAAAGAGAAATATTTTCTGAATGCTGTACTCCATAAATGCTGGAAATATAATGGAAAAAGTCCTGCCACTGTAGAGATGTCTCTCCCCATATATACAACACAAAATGAGGAAGGTATTTCTGCCAAAAAGTTGGATCTCAGAGTCTTTCTATTTTTATTATCTGATTTGCACTGTATTGATATTGTTGAAAACAAAATAACACAGAAACAACAGAGCTCATCARCGCTACTTTATAAAAATGTCCCTGGGTTAATATAGCCTTCAAAAAAAGATCATTATTCTTGAGAGACTATTTCTGAGCCCATTGGACTCCCTGCTAAATTCYCATAGTCTTCAGTGAAACCAGATCATATTTAAATGGAAAATCATAGTTATAGAGATATATCTTGACAACCCCTAGATGGGAACGGCTCCCATCGCACACCCTGCTCAATCCTCACCTTCTTGYTTAGGCTTCCAAGAAAAGACTCATTCGTGATGTCACTTTCAAAATGTCATATGTCTACCTAGGTAAACAACTGGGAGGCATCAAGAACACATCTGGTAAAAACTGGTAGTGCATTCTGATCAAACCAACAGAGCCCTTGGAGTTTCTCAGTCTCTATATCATAATTTTTAGATARTTCATGTGAGGTTCATTTTAACACTTAAACAAGGGATTATATCTAATCCATATTCAATTGATATACTTAAATCTATCTAGGTGAAAGCATGACCAAAACCTTTTCCTTCAGTACTGAAACTAATTACTAGCACGATAATTACATCTGCAAATCAGATATTGAAATTTTCAAAGCTATTCAAGATATTTAACCAGAAATTCTCCAGTAAAATTATTAGCTGATACATTCTCTGTGTTAATTTAAAGGTATGAAATAACTTTAACTTGATGAAATAAACTTTTTGATTACCATAAGCTATATCACAGTGCATGTATCTGGTACCTGAAATCTTCCAAAAGGAAATGGCTATTGAAAACTATCAATAGCATACAGCTAATGAAACACTTTTGGAAAAAAAAGGAACTTCATAGTTTCAGCTCTTTTTTTCTGTGATTCTGAACAAGTTGCTCCTTCGTATAGTAATATCTTAATAAAAAATAAAAAAAAACATCAAAAACATTAATAGATAATTTTAGAATGATGGAACAGTGTGGAATTCTGTGATTGTAAGAATTCCCCTCTGKAATTTTTTAATTTTTACTTTCTACAAAATCTGAAATCATATTTACATTTTAAAACTAATTCACCTGTAGACACAGGAATGAGGAAAGCCTTAGAACAGGTAAAGCATCAATTTTTGAATGATCAGACAGAACCCAGAAAGCAAGCCATTTCTATAGCAAATGTAATACTTAATTACTTGTTCCTATATCTAAATTAACTTTCTAGAAAAACTATTGACTACACTAGAGATCCATTGTTTTTCTTGTTTCTTTTTTAAATATTTTCCATGGAAAATATGTTATTCTTCAAACATGTTAACACAGTAACTGTCAGTCTATAATTATTTTAACTTGGTCAAGTGTGTCACATGCATTTTAAAAAGAGAACAGTTAAGCCCATGCTAAAGCTCAGAGGAAATCAGCTTCAGAAACATTCTTTTCTAATCCTTATTCTCACACTTCTGTCACTCAAATATGGGGCAATAATGACAAAAGTGAAGAGAAAGGGGAAAAATGAACACATAGAAAATCAAAATACTACTACATTAAATATAGAAAATATTCATAAGTTCAATGGAAGTTAGCAAGAAAAGTTAATAAAAGCTTATATTTCATGCAAAGAAGCTAGAAGTATTCCTTGCTTCACTCTAGAATATACTTCAGAAATCAATATCAATGGTTAGTCCCCAAGATTGTAATTACAATATAAATATATATATAAAAAAATATAAAATATAATAAGAAAGTGGATCTATATAGTTATATTTGAAGCAGAAATCAGAAGAAGAAACAAATCTATATGCACATAAAAATTCCTCTTAACAATATTATTAAGTGTCAAGATTTGTCCCTAAATGTTTAGCATTACTATGCAATCAAATTCCTGGAAGCTAAAATCTAAAGTGACAGTTACCAGCATATGTTGATCCCTTGGTAACTTTTTATCCTGAATGAGTAATACACTGTGCCCGCTCCTTGGATTATAACCAATATTGGCAGTAGAATTTAGCTAACAAAGAAATCTAAATTTATATGTCTAAGTGAATTAGGTTTCAAAGTTTCCATGACTTTTAATGTAACGTAGAGAAACTCTTAGTTCCTCATCTATGTGTAATAAGCTGAATAGTTCTGCAGTCTTTATTGACTACATTGACTAGGGGTCCATAAATTTTAATAGGAATTAAGAGGCCTAGTAAGGTACTCCATCATTGACTGTGGCAGCAAAACGGAAAAGAATCATGACAATTTCAGTCAGCAGTATTTGAAAACATTGTATAAACACAGCAGATAGATCTTTCACAGGACACAGCTCTGTTGAGATGCCAGTTAAAAAAGGGTAAGAAGCATTTAGTTATACCACATTTCATTCTCAGGCTTATCCCTACTTCTGGCTCACTCTTGAAGATGCCCACAACAGGATCTTACATTACCAGTTCTGACGTAGGTCTCTCTAATGACTTGAAGAATTACTATAGTAAAATAATTCCTCAAAATAGGTTAGTGTGAGTGAAATAAGAGTTTTGAGGCAATTCCACAAGAAAGTGGGAAATTGATATTGACTACTGCTTCATAGTAATAATTGACTTTGAGATAATTATGATAAGGAATTAGCTACAACAGTAACAGAATAAGAGAAGGGAAAAATAACATAAGTTTCAAATATAAGTTGCAAATAATAAAGGCTAAATTAAAAATGATGGTGAGAAAGTACATGTAAAGTAACAGCTCTGGACACTGTCCAAACCATTACTGTCCAGGGCCCCTTATATAACTCCAGGGTCCTAGTAGCATAGTATCATTCCCCACTGCCAGCACTTTTGGGTTTCCTTCTAAAAGAAACCAAGAAACTGGGGAGACTGATACTCACAGAACTCTTTCAGGCCAAAATTGGACCAGGACAACAGTCTGCACACAAGGAGAAGAAAACACATTTTGGAGCACAGTTGCCCTGCAGTCTAAACAGCTACGCTCAGCAGGAGACTAAGGAAAAGGCCCACAAATGTAGTTGTCAAGTTTCTTGAACAGAAAAGTCAACATCTCTCCCAGGGGATTTTTGCTGTTTACATCAAGGACAGGAATAATGAAATCTGTCATACAGAAATAGAATTAGCAGGATGGAGGGAGTACATATAATATCATTTTCTCTAAAATATTATTTGAAGAATTATGAAATGATGGTATGAGGAAACATCTGCATGTTATGTAATAGGCCTTCAACAGTTCAATAGCAGAAGGAAAAATTAAYAAGAAGGCAAGGAAGGGGTAAAAGCAAAGCTGAACTTCTAAAAGGCCAAACACTCTTTTGAGTAAATTAAATATTTCTGGTAATAAGTTGAAATAGTGGGTCAACATAGATCACTGGACAAAGTAATTGTGTGATCCTATCCTGGAAATTTTTTATTTTGGGATCTCCAACCATACAATTTTTATAAATAGCAATTTTAAATATGTACATAGTATAAAACAAAACTCCAGATACAGACATAGATACAGATGATATATGAACTGTATGTGTATATATGCATACACACACACACAAACACACACATATACATAGACTTCAAGGGTCCTTAAAGTGTCAACAGGCCATACTGATATTTGTTTCTAGTTTGCATACCTATTTCAAAAAGCATTCTTAAAGACATATTTTAATGAAAAAAGTAATATAAAAGGTATGATGACCTACTCCCCAGCAGTGCTAATTAGACTGATGGAATACTGTAATTGGCTATACAAATCCCAGTACACAAGGTAACTCCTTCAGAGTTAGTATGAGCATCTCACACAGCACTACACTGTATTGCATAGACATATGCTTAAGTATGTTTCTTAGGAAATGATTTGTGTCTGATCTTAATCTCATGTTAACAGGTTCAACTTTTACGTAGATAACATTTCCTACCTTTTTGATGCCAAATTAAAAGAGTTATACACATAAATACTAAGCCAGAGAAAACCTTCATACATTTCTGAAGCAAAATCCCTGTCTTTTTAAATGTTAAATGAGTAGAGATTTGTYAGAGATTTTGTGGAGAAATATTAAACGAGTAGAAAAATGCAGGCCTTGTTTATTGACTGGGTAGTGTAAAAGGCCAGGCATGGAATTTGTAAACAGAACCTCTTTCTTGGATGGCCTGCTCTTTTCTAGGATCAGAAATTAGTCTGTTCAGACTGCCACATCTCTCTCTTAAAAGAGGCTGTGTCAAACTGTCTCAAATTATCATTCTTGGATTTGTGATAATTAGCATGGGTGGGACATAAGACTCCAAACATATTTAACTCTGGATCTTAYGGTTAAATAAATGCTAGCCACTAGGGTAAATAGTAAATTGTATTTCTACTAAGTATTTCAGCCCCAAAGGATCTGTGGTGTTTTGAAAGGCAGAGGCAGAGCCCTGTGCCTAAATACACTATAACACTGCATAACTGCCCTTGCACATTCAGTAATATTTTCCACCACATTCAGCCAGCTGACAACATAGAAAGTGTATAGTCTATAAATGAATGGATTTAAATAAAGCTACATTTTGCAAATTTGCTTGGAAGTCTTGATGGAACAAACAATGTGGCTGGAGCCACATAGGTTGAAATTATGCTGGTGTCTAGAAATATTGGCCTTTTGCTAATTTATTACAATGCACAAAATAAATATTTTTTTCCTGGTGCTGTTTATTCACTTTAGCCAGACAAAGAACACTAACCTAAAGATCATTCTTACAGCTTAAAATAGAATGGGCTTAACGTAATACCTGTGATAAACAGTCTTTAGACTCAGAGCRGGAAGAAATGAACAGAACAAATATTCAGCATATATATTGAATAGATCCACGCAGCATTTGTATTTAATGTATTTAGCTAGGGAAAGGAAGTTGGGGAGAGGGTTAATATGAAAGCATAATACTTCAAAGTGTTCTTCTCTTGGAGGAGAATGATAGACGATAGAAGAAACTTTAGAGTGAAGGATTGTGAAAATTATAACTAACATTTATACAAATATKACAGTCAAGTAAAACAAAAACTGATGTAAACTTTTAAGTGTGATTTTAAGTGTGTCAGACAGACTTTGCCTGCATCAGAGTATGTCCACTTTCAGGTGAGGCTGAAATATGATGTGAAGGAAAGCAGCTCTAAATCAGCCTCGCATGGCAAAATTCAGTTGTAAAGTTTCCAAAGAATATCTTTTTTTTTCAATCATTCACACTCAACCAGAGAAGAGCAGAGTTAGAGGGCATATTAAAGAGGTACACAGGAAACATAAGGGGTATGGAGGGTCTACAGGGTACATACTATTATCAATAGTTTGTTCCATATATTACAGACTGTAATTCACAGTTGCAGTATGAATAAGAGGAAGATCTATAAAAGGCTTAAATTGATTATGACTCCATGATTAGTCTGGAGAAGTAGTGTCTTGGCTCATCAAGCAGAGAAATAGTAACCTCATCATAACTTCCCCCCTTGTCTATGCACCTCTGTCTCGCCCAGTGAATTTTAGTAACGAAAAGACCAAATGCATCAATTTCAATTTCCCAGTTTCCTCTGTCTTGATGGGTGGAGATTTTTTTTKGGGGGGGAGGATATCTGAAAGATCCTAGCTTCTCTTCCCACTATTCTGAATTGGCTTAGAGTTCCATAAATATAAGATACCTTTTCAGGGCACATTATTACTCTGTGGAGTAAAGTATACTGCTGAGTGTCTGCATGCAAGCCACTGAAATATGCCTGCATTATGGAACATGTTTTCATAAAGACTAGCTATTAAGATCATGAGGAAAGTTCCATCAACAATGTACTAGCCTTCAGTTGGCAAGATTTTAGCTTTCTGTAATTTCTCCTGAGAGTACAGGTAAAGAAAGGAAACAAATGCAGTGCAGTGAACATTGCTACAACTGGAAAAGATGTGCTGGGACAAATTCTGAATCAAGAAAGCATTCAGTCATGACTTTCCAAAAACCAAATACTAAGAAAAACTAAGTAAATTAGATAATATGAAAGCATGCTACATGAAAGGGTGGGTTTTAAAATATTGCCAATAATATATGACATCAGTGCAGAATTCCCAATGTCAAGATATTTCAACAAGGGCTTTCAGCTGACTTTGTGGATTAAAATTGACACTAACATGGGAAACCTCCTACCTGATACATAGGTATTTTCTTCTCTCATAGGGTGTTATGAAGCRGATCTGAAGGATTTATTCAGCAAATACAATTAACCCTAAAGTGTAAAGGGAAAAAATATAGTCTTTATTAATTTTATTTTTAAATGTTAGCTTTCCTAGAAGACTTCAACAGCCATATAGAGAAAGATGGTTCTGTCTAACCTCACCTGCTGAACTGAAATGGAATAGGAAATGCCAGTACCAGTTTTAATCTGCTTCTGAATTGGTGTTTGTGCTGTATCTAATGATCACCAAAACTATGGTGTGATTGCAGAATAAGAAGTCATTGTCACTGCTTCCAAAATCCTGCCAAACATACTTGTTGTCTCTGCCCTTGTGGCTTGAATGCAGTCAGAATAACTTCTGTCACAGATGGTGCCAGGGGACCATCACGTGATGTAACAAAAATCCAGAATATTGCATTCATGCTGCAAAGCAAACACCAAAGTCTGCAAGACAAAAAACAAGGCTGAAGAAGTAAAATTATGTGCTATTAAGCACTCTACACACCATTTTTTTAGGCCAAGCACAGGTATTTTGTATGGAGACATGGAGTATAATGATATCAGTCCAAGAATAGCATGGAAAAAAAGAAGCATGAATAATCAAGGAGATATTTCAAGGATACACTAAAGGAACACTTGTTCGAGCAAAATTTACTGACTAATGAATTGGGCTCCTAGCCACAAAATAAAGCTAGGGAATAAAACATCATTGTCTTTACCTTAGAGGCATGAGAAATTCTTAGCAATTTTTTTATGATCTTTGTAATTGAGCATGTAAAAGAAGCACAGAGATTTTGTTGTTGTTGTTGTTGTTGTTAAATGGCTTTTGTAGGCCCATACCTATGCACCTTTTGCATTTTGTTCCCTTCTGCCTCCACCCTGTAGTACTGCCATAGCTGACTGCATGGGACTCACCATGTCCACAAAAATTACAGAATGCTAGAGCATTTAACCAGAAAATAAGACTTCATTCTACTATAGCAGTGTGCTCCCTAAGAGGTTCAAGAGTCTTTGGAATAAACCATTATTTCCTCATTTAAGTACCATGTCTACATCTGAATCGAAATAATCATGATAATTTCTAGTAAGGAGGACTTTTATTGTCACTCAGAACTGGCCTCAGTTCACTCTAATCAGTCTGATCAGTCTGTGAGTTGTAAAAATCCTGCTGACTTCAACTAGGAAGTTACTCCAGTTCCAGGTACTCTAAAAAAWTTGCCTAGAGGTTTCAAACATAATTGCTGCTTTTTTGTGGCATATAACATAAAGATACTACCAACTACAACAAACTTAGCAACTATCAGAGCAARAGTGACATACGAGGGGCAGCTCATCACAGGGAATTGCACAAGTTTTGTACACATACAAAACAATCTTACCTTAGCCCACAGACATGCTGTCCAAACAGGTACTCCTCACTAGCTGCTGGTTATTTCTGTATTTACTCTCCATGTTTTGTTGGTCAAAATTACTACATCCTTCRTTCAAAGAATGATGGCAGGAAAAAGATGGAGACTTACAGTACATTTAACTGTGCATTTGCATTACTTTGAAAGCTTCTTTTTTCTGAACAGTAACCTTTACATTGAAGTTCTGGGCTTTCAAAGTTTCTTAAAAAAAATGATGTTTTTCTCTTTGAGGACCGTTTCTCCTCAGGTAATTGAGTAATGGATAGAAACCCTGCTTACTGACTTAACTACAGATTAATGAAGTTTTCATCTACCTCGTAATCCAATCTGATGTAAAAAGATTATATTGCAAACTACTGGTTGCTCCTTTTAATTAATAAGTAATTGAAATCAATGACTACCAATTTCATGTCTTATTTATATGACCAATTTATATGACAAGTTTCCTTAAGTACTGAAGCATTTTTAAAGCGTTTGTTAGTTTTACACTTCAACAGCACTCACAATTTTAGTTTCTATTTAGCTATAATACTTTTTTGAAAAAAAAATATATTTAGTTCCAGGATTATCGATCTTTAAGCTGCACTGGAGCACAAATGAACATTTCATTACTCCAAAGAACAGCTTTCATTCCCTAGACACTGCTGCACTTTCAATACTGCTACACCTAACAGACAAATACTACGAGGCATCTGCCATAGGGTATTCCAGGTCAGGTTGCATCTCTGGACAATTTGAAGTACCTTAAAAATACCCAAAAAGAGATTGCACTGACCCAGCACTTGTCATACAACCAATTCAAGCAGTATACAGAAGCATTGTTAGAGTGAATAATCTTCATACATTTTTTTCATAAACCTTAAAGTGGAATCATACAATGATTGACAATGTTTTAAAAAAGAAAATGGTTTTGATTAATGGTATAAAAAAGATCTTTCAACTGAATTTCCATAAAAAAATGTATATGCATTTTTGTCCACATTAAGGGGAAATCCAAGACATCTAATTATTATAAAAGAAGGTTAATTAGTAAGGATAAATGAAAGACAAGGATAAAATTCAAATAAAATACAGAGATCTAGCGACTTCTATAACAGTAATGGAAATGCATATTTTTTTATCCTAATTTTCCTATTCAGAGYATAATTCTCATGTATCATAAAAAAATCCACATTCCTGATTTTCAAAAGGATGAATCAGAAGTTCCACTAAATCTAAAAAAGTTCTAACTGTTAAATTCTGACAAAATCAGATGATCTGTGAAGTAACAAACACTTGAAAATTCAAATAGTATTTGTAATATCCAGTTCTGCTTCATCATATCATAACACTRTGCCAACAAAACAAATTTATGAAAGAAAAGAGGAACATTGTTCATTTTACAGTTTATTGGGCAGACATTTTGAGTTACATCAGGTTAAAAACTTACCATGTGCATATGCAGAAACTAATGTTGCTTTTTATAAAAAAAATGTAAATTACTTAATTTTTTACCTACAGAAAAACAATTTGAGACAAAATTGATTTTTGAGCTCTCTTAAATTGTTTTATTGCACACTTCTAAAAAAGACTCAATTTTAAACAAGTAAAATGGTTTTGACTTTTAAAATTTTATGCATTCTTGATAACATGTACATATGGCTTCAATATATACATGTTTAAAAAAGCCAGGACTGAGATGAGCTACATTTATTATTTTGTGTGTAGAATTTTTATTTGAAGAGAGCAGGATGAAGAAAGAACAGCAGCAGATATGTTTGTGTTCTAGAGAAACAATTGTGCATTTCACGAAGCCATGTTTCTTCCAGGCAGTAAGGACTTTTTTTACATACATTTTGCATAACAGACTGCAGGCCTATGGGAAAGTAGAGCACAAGTGTCAAGAAGGGACATGTGGATAAAATATGGCCACAGAGAGCAATTCCTAGCATTCAAAGGTTAAGATACGATAGATGGTTCTTTGTTTTTTTTTTCTTTTAACCCCTATTATACAATTCTTGAGCAAGACGAGATGTACAGAGCAGAAATTCAACACCTTATCCTTGGATCTCCGTGACAGTTTTCCCACTGCAAGGCTATAGCCAAAATGCTACACTGGTGGCCCCAATCCATCCAAAACACTTGCAAAAGTAGCAAGATCTCCAGATGAAAGCATGTCCTCGGGCTGGAGGATTCCCCTCCGGAACAATCCACCTCTCCATCCACACACGCATACCCACATTCATTCCTACTCATAGGAAACKGTGACAATTTCCATGAGATTTGCTAGGCGTAAAACCTTGACATAAACAAATGATTAACAACAAAACATGTGCAGTTAACAAGATACTTAAAGGATGTAAAGTTAAGTGAACCAAAGCACTAAAATTTGGTCTGCACCCAGTGAATATATTCTGCCAACATGGGATTGTTGGGTTAGTTGCTGTGTGGCTTGGATTGACCTCCCAGCCTGTGGGGTAATGTACATTTCTACCTGGTGGTGGGTCTTTGCAACTGGGTTCCTTCTAGGCATTTTGGCTGTTCTGCCTTCTCTAGGAGTGAACGCCGTTGGGATTTTGGGCTCTGCAGGGCAGAACATACCTGTGTTTTGCGCAGCCCACACTKGCAGAGCCTGGGAGATGTTGCCGTCCTGCCTGTCGACTGGCAGGGGGAGGCTGCATCAGCTGCTGCCGCTGGGATTGCCGCTCCGCAGCAGGGCCAGCAGGCGCTCGCCACACTGGCAGTCTTCCCCTTCAGCAGGGCCCACCACCGTGCCTGCACATCTACTCCCACTACCGCAGGCTGTAAGGACCRTTTGCTCACTTAATTGGGTGATTATACATTGCTCCGCAAAGTCCGAGTCTTCCTTCACCTAGATCTGACGTTCCCGGCACAAACCCTTCCTCTGTGGAGCCACTGCTTTCTGGTGCAGAAGGGGCAGAGACAAACCCCGCTGCCCGACCCAGTGAGGGCGCAGAACTCAGCCCGAAGGACTGTGGTGAACTGCACGGCTTTTCTGCCGCGAGACGAGAGCAGATCCCAGAGCAGCACAGTTCTGGCAGCAGAAGTGGTTTGGGAAAGAGAACAAAATGCAAACCAGTGACCCCTACCATGCAAGCAGCCACTCCACCAACACCGTGYGCCTCACCACCACTACGAGAGAYGYTGGGGTGCTGCTGAGCCGGGGAGGAGGGAGGGTGGYGCTCTGGCTTGGCAGYGGCTCCCCATCAACACGCGTTTGCGAAGCCGTGCAAGCTCCTGACTCGCRCTGCTCCGGCTGCTGGGCCAGAAAAGTGGCTCCAGCCCAGGGTTTGCGACCGTCGCCAGACCTGCGTGAAGGCCCCTTACTGCACCCAAATCACAACAGGGGAGAAGTTCTCGAGGGCAAACACATTTCTTCAGGCCAAGGCATCTTCAAAGGAGGTGTTGTGTGCCAGACACCTCCCATCTTCTTTCGGAGAAGTCAAAGCAGACTTTGCTTGCGCAGTCCCCGTTGGCACTGCCACCGCTGTCTCTTTCTGGGCTGCGAATTGGCCTGGGGAGCGCTCGCCCTCCTCTTCTGGGGGACCTGGCAACTCCTCGGCGATACCCTCCCAGCCCTGCTGGAAGCAGAGGGGCCGACGCCACTCTCTGCAGATACGCCAGCCGCAGCCTCCAGCTCTTCCTCTCGGCTCGCCGTTGCGGCAGCGGGGACAGCTGCCTGCAACGGCCTCCGCCCTCCTCTGCCCTCCCCGGGGGGCTTCCTCAGCAGAGCCTCCCCGAAATGCTGGGGAGACCCTGGGGCTGCAACGGCCTCGTGGCCACAGGTGTCCATGGCCCTGGGGAGCTCCTCACGCCCAGGGCCCGGAGGTCTCCTGCTCCGGGATGGGCCCTGTGTGGGGGCTGGTGACCCCTCTGCAGCTGGAGGGTYGTCCAGGTGGGGCGTCTCTGCCTGGCTGCGGGAGCATGGGGGTCCCTGGGCGCCTGGGGAGCGACGGCCCCCCCGGAGCTGGCACGCCTGGCCTCGGCGGTGCGCTCGCCAGTGAACTTGGTGCCTCCAAGCACGAACGGCACCAGGTGACCCGCAAAGGCCGGGCTGCCCGCRCCGAACCTCCGCGCGCTCGTGGGGACAACGAACTCCACCGCAGCGGCCAGCGTCCGGCGGACACCGAAGATGGGGAGCAGCTCCCGCTTCAGCCGAGGCAGCAGCCGAGGCAGCATGGCAGCGGAGAGAGGCCGCGAGAGCCCTGGCAGGCGCCGCCGTCGGGCATGGCTGGCAGCTGCCCCGCAGCGTGAGCCGAGGGCGGTGGCAGCGTGGCCCTGGCCCCTGCCCTGGCGCCCGCCCCCAAGGGGCTCCCGTGGGACGCGCCTCCTCCATCCAGGAGAGCGGGCGCCTGCTTCGGCCAGGCCGCGCCGCCTCCCGCTGCTGCAGCACAGCCGGGCCGAACGGCCCCGGCAGCCCGGCACGGCCTCGGGAGGGGACGGCGCCTGGGCAGRAGGGACCCGGCCGCAGCGGGGTGCCAGGGCAAGCGTCCAGCAAAGCTGGGGAAGGAAGCAGCTCCCCAYGGCTGGAAGCTGGCGACAGAGCCACCTGYGGGAGGCCTGACGGCGAGCTCCTGGAAGTCGTCGTCCGCCGTCCACCGCCACCGAGCGCAGGATGGATCGGACCCCCCGTTGGCAYGGGGGGCACTCGGCTTCRGCCTCGCACCAGCGCCGCACGCAGCCGAAGCAGAGCTGGTGCACGCAGGGGTTCACGGACGCCGCGTTGCCTGGCCCATCCAGGCAGACGGGACAAGTCGTGGCCGAAGAGGTGGCTGCGGCCATGGAGGCTGCAGCAGGCCGGGGAGAGCTGCCAAGGAGAAGCTGCTCGCTCCCAGCGGCTGCCRCCACGCTCTAGGAAGGAGAGAAACACCACGATCAGTCCCGACCCTGGGGAGACGGGAGGCTGGCGCAGGGGCCGGGGGATTGCYRGGGAGCACRAGAGCTGTGGCAGGAAATGGGTAAAGYGGCCTTGAAGAAGGTTAAGAAGCAGCTGCCTAAGCTGCTGCTTTCTGGTTGAGAGGAACCACCCBGGGCCCTGCCRGCCTCTCCCCCAGGAGGGCTCCGCTACGCAGCTGCTSTTCTGGCTCTCTCCCGCGCTGGCGCCGTGTGCCCAGGCTCTGGGCAGGCTCTTCCTCGGGGCGGCCTCCGCCATCCCAGCGCCTGCTCCCTGCGGCTTCTCGAGCCTGGCTCACCCCGGCTGCAGGGACCTCGCGGAGCCGGCAGCGAGGCTCCTCCGGGCTCCCCGCAGCCCCTCCGCCCCCTCCACGCTCACGGGCCACGCGGGACGCCGTGCAGCCCCGGCAGCCTGGCGCAAAGGGGACGGAGCCCGAAGGCGGCTCCTGGGCTCCGCACCGAGAGAGCCGCTGCAGATCCAGAGCGAAGATGCAGACACCTGCACCTCCACAAGGCCTGACCCTCCTCGCCTCACACTCRTGCTTGTGCCCGCTYGGTGGGATCCCGGGGYGAACTGAGCTGGGCRAGACCCTGCGCGCGGATAAAAGCAGCGAGAGCCGAGAGCTMACGGCGCCTCGGGGCCTCCTCGCAAAGGGGCGCGTGCCTCCCTCCCTCRCCCCGGGGCCACTGCTGCTGGAGGCTGCAACCCTTCCATCAGGAGAAACGGCGCTGTGGTCCTCAAACACTCCTCTCCGTTCCCCTCGCTTTAGCTCCTCTCCAGGGACTGCTGGAGATTCACCAGCTCYGTGCCTGCAGCGAAGGCTGTGTCCCTCTCGCGGCCAGTGAGGCCCCTTGCGCATGGCCCATGTCTCTGGGCACGCAGAGCAGTAGCCTGATGGCATGAGTCAGGAATCTGTGCCTCCCTTTGAGGCCACGGTWCAACAGCCACAAGGGTGTCCCCTCCACCTGGCAGGAGTGCTCAACCCAAGGGCCTTCCTCAGGTTGTTGGTCCTCCAGCCCTCACCCCTCTTTCCTTGCTCCCCATGATTTTTTCCTTTCTGTACAGGAACAGAACCATGTTACCGTCTCCAGTGCAGCATCAAYGCCTCCACTTGCTGAAGGAGGTTGTCCTCAGCCTGTGCTTGACTGTCTTTTTTCAAGCTGGGTGTCACTGCTGGGACCATTGGCCTTAAGAGAGAAGTTTCTTGATGACCTCAGCTCTGATGGGTATCAACAGCCCAGTTATCCTGTCATGGCCAAGATGAGTCCCTCTTCTAGGGGGCTCGTGGCAGGCGGGAGCTGAAAGTGGGTTTCTTGCTCTCCAGGATTTTCTCATCTCTGAGGGAGAGAGGAAAGTCACTGTGTCACTGCCTCCAGGCTACTTATTTGCCAAAGGGGCTTGTGCTGGGCCAACTCATTGGTGTACTCCAAGTGTGAGGCTCTACTTTTTCAGCTTGGATTCAATTCTGGGAGCTTGCAGGCCCCCTTGGCCCAAGAAAGAAGTGTCTCTGAGCTCCTGTGTCACAGGTAAAACAGTTTGGAGTCAGGGAATTTTATCTGGCCTGATTTACTGCCCACCAACACAAACCTCTGACTATTGATTCCCACATGGTGAAAAAGAAAGACACAAACCATTTGACCAATGTTTCCACAAATACCCATCTTCATCCCTTTCCAGTCTTATCTTTCCATATTTTTGCCTTAGGTTACACAAAGTTCATCAGTACTTTTAACTTTGCTAGCAGGCTGGCAGACCTGGTAAATTTTTTTTGAGGATGACCTGCTAGAAAGCAGCTCTGCAGAGAACATTGGGGGCAGAGCACTAGAACAGGTTGCCCAGAGAGGTTGTGGAGTCTCCTTTCCTGGAAATATTCAAAGCCCGCCTGGATGCAACCCTGTCTAACATGCTCTAGGTGACTCTGCTTGAGCAGGTGGGTTGGACTAGAGTATTTAAGCAAGTATTTAAAAGTTAGAAAAATCCAGAAATAGGAGTCTCAATAAACACTTAATTCAGCCTCTTCTCTGCATGCATTTAACTGAATCCATTCAACGGGTAGAATGAATATATATTTGTTTTCATAACACCTCCACCTTATATTTGATTTCCTATATTGTACTCTGTGGGCCCCTATTAGAAGAAAAATGTGTTTCAGAGCTCACATTCTAATCTTCTTTTTGATAAATTAATGTGTATCCTCTGATCTCAGTGACCAATTATTCCTATTCTCAACTAGCTAAGTTGCTGAGCAGTAATTGAGTGAATTTCTTTTCATGCATTTAAATAGATCTTGATGCTGATGCAATTTATGTTTATTCTCAATGTTTAATCATCCAGAACTATCATACATATCACAGTGATGCACTCAAGAATGGCACAGCAATGTAAACCAGTGATCTGTCACTGAGAACTTTAAATCCCTTGCAGCTGTGATTTCATTTCATACTGATAAATGGCATCTCCATAATCTAATATTGGAACTGTAGTTACAGCTGTGACATTACCTGTTCTCTAGCATGTAGAGTTAGATGAACCACAGTGCAAGACAGGAAACCAAGTTTTATGTCTTAGTTTACCTTACATAACCTCGATATGACTAGTATTTTTACTGAAAATTCCTCCAGAATAGGCTTCTAAATATCTTAGTGCAAATTCAGACAAATGATGTAAATTTCAGATAAACAAATTCTTATATTCCATACTTATACTCTTTTCCAGAAATAAAATTATGGCCCCTTGAGATACAGGTTGGTTTTCTGTCCACCTAATTCCCTGGCAACTTTAAAGCCTTTAGTGGAACTCCTTTTGCTTATAGCTATTCATTTGGTTAAGAGTATTACCTCACTGTGAAAAGCAAACATATTTACTTGGTGCTGTCTCTTCTTGTAAATAAAATAATGTGACTCAAAGAACTGACATTTCAGTTAGTAGGTTATTATTAGCAGTGAAACCTTATAATTTAATATCGTCTGCACAAAAGAACATCTGTAAGTCCAACACAGATATGAAACCAATTAATTGGAGGAATTGAGGTTTACTGATGAACTAAGACACTGCACAAAAGGGACAGCAGCACTGCCTCTCAGTTATTTATGTACGCTGATGTGGCTCTGAAATGATAAAACAATAATAGATTATAAAGATAGGATACTGATCAATCCTGATGCTAGGAATAATCACACCCATATATATCACAAYAAAATAAGTCATAGTTTTATTTATGTAGAAATTTATTATTTGATTTTATGTCATTATTGTACCTGAGCATTCAGTGGAGTGTGGCATGTGCTGGTACTTCCCCCTCTTCCATTCTCAGTCCCAGGAAGAGAAAYGTATTCATTGTGATCACTTGAAAAGATTTAATCCATTTATTTGTGAAATAAAGCTATTAAAAAAAATGGTTTTGAACCTCTTTAAAGAAATTGTAATAGATTATTTCTAGATGACAAGAAAAAATACAGGGCAAAATTCTCAGTTGGCTTCAGTGCTTTGAATTCAATGAAGCTAAAATGACTTACACAAATTGAAATTCCACACTATCCTAGGACAGGAGTTGTTCAGATTCTTCCACTGATACTGTTTCACCCATAAAAGTTTAAGTGTTCATTGCAGCAGATGCTGGAATCCAGATGCTACAGTCATAGTTTATAGCAAGCCAGAACTCACCTCATACTCAGTATATTGATAAAAGCCTACAGTAAGCTCAGGTGAATCTAAGATGAATTTTGGGACATGCCACAGAAAACATAGACCTATGTTACCTCCTAAATCAAATACAAGAATGTACCTATATTTAGTGTGGAGGAGAGAGGTCATACTATGTTTGACTTAATTCTCTCAACTATCTCATCTGCTAAAAGTACCTAAGCTTTGCTTATTGAAAGGACAGAAGGAATTTATAGATAGGTAGAGAATAAGGTACTKAAGAACAGCCAAGTTGCAAACATTCTGTAGTTGCAAACATGGAGCAAGTGCATGCTAAATATCAAATCGGATCTTGATGGCTGGGCTGTTGTCCAGTTAGCAGAGAAAACTATTGCTGTTTAGGTCCATAGCCAAGCCTCCTCTTCAAAGTGCATCAGAGAGGCAGATCAGCATAACCTGAGAAAACTGACACTACCATCTCATAGAATCATAGGATCAGTAAGGATGGAAGGGACCTCTGGAGAGCATCTAGTCCAACCTCCCCATTCAGCAGGGTCACCTAGAGTACATTAGACAGGGTTGCATCCAGGCGGGCCTTGAGTATCTCCAGAGAAGGAGACTCCACAACCTCTCTGGGCAACCTGTTCCAATGCTCCGTCACTCTCACAGTGAAGAAATCCCACCTCGTGTTCAGGCAGAACTTCCTCATTTGGGTCCCATGAGCCCAGCTGAGAGTTGACTCATATAGTGGCTAGATTTTTTTTTRTTCTGGAATGGCAGAAGAAGAAGAGGGCAAGGCCAGAGTTCAAGTCTGATTTAATATACAATATAAAAATAAATGCTAGTGATTATTTAAGRGGTTATTTAACTTTCTGTTTGATTGTGGATATGAGTTTAAACAAATGYTCTATTTTCTAGCTGCTCAGTTATGGGTTGTTCTGAGGCAAAATATTCTGAATCAATTAGCTAGATTTATCCTGTTTTAAAAGTAATGTTTTAAACAATTGCTGAGACTGACAGCAAGACTCTATGGATATTTTTCTGGCTGCACATGATAGAAGACAATTGAATCCCAGTGGATGCTCAATTCTTCATGCAATGTAGAAGAATGTCAACAGAAAAAAATTAGAACACACTGATTTCCCACAATAGCCTAGAGYTTGGAAAACGGGGCAGACTTGGAGTGGTGGGGGAAGTATGGCTTCAAAACCCCTGAGGAAGAAATTGAGTCAGCAGTTTCTCAGGCCACAGAAATTCTCTGACCTGTTAGCAAAATGTAGACACTATCTCCACAGTAGCCCCTTTCTTTAAAGAGGAAAATATCCAGCAAGTAAAAAGTGATTTAAAAATAATGTGGAACAATCTAAATCATATTTTTCCAGGATATTTTACTTTTGTTAAGCATTTTCCTGTATTATGTGCAATTTCCATACTTTTCTTCTATAGACTAAATGGTACAACATCCAAAGACTGTATTTTAGAAAGATTTGTACTAGACCTTCTGATGTATTGAGGAGCACATAGCGCAGAGTTCTTCTGCAGGTTACTCTTCACGTAAGCTTCCCTTTCCTAAGTTAATACAGTAATAGCTTATCCTGTTTTGAAAAGAAATAGTAATGATTATTCTTTCAGCTACACAGTTTTCTCATATTTGATGGGAAGATACTTGTATAAGTGAGCCCCAGCAATTTAGTTGGAATGTTTAATAGTCATAGTATTCTTTTATGATGTACATTCAGGTAACATATTGACTTTAAATAAAATCTTTGAACTTTTAAATTATAAATACTTTTCACATTAGCTAGCATGATGGCCTATTAAGAATAGCTTCTACCAGATTTAGTGTTAGTTGGTACAACTTAAACTTTCCCGCACAGGTCTGTAAATGCATTTAATTACTGAATGGCATGACTGGCTATTTCTGTCTAAACTGAGTAGTCATTTTGTGCTTTGTATCAATGGAGAATTGAGAGCATCAAAATAATCTCAAATTTGATCTCAGTTCCCAGAGGTGAAACCCAAGAGGATGATCTGCAATGATACCTCTAGCCTCACCCTTCAGTAAGAATTAGAATTATTAAATTACACTTTATCTTATACAATATTTGAAACACTTCCTTTTTTTTTYCATTCTGTGGTTCTCTGTAACGAATGACTCCCTAAGCGATGAATGAAAATGTACCACTTCTGCTGCACTCACTGAAGCTGAAAGAATTAACTTCATTTGTCTGCTCATCCCTAATTAACTAATGTGCTAAAATACTACGTTCCCATTAAAGAAAATGTATTATACTGTACTTAACGGCAAAAGCATTTTCAACATGGTTCTACTTAATGAATGCACATTCATTGTCTTGATGAAGATCCCTGAATTTGAACCCAAAAGATGGCTTGGCATTCATTATGTGCTGCATTCATTAGAAGGGGGAAGCAATTATGAAACTAACAAGATTGTTTGTGGGTGGAAAATTTCCATCGTGAACAGTCCTAGGGAGAAAATGGTTCTATTTATCATTCCAAACAATGGTGCGAGTTCTAGATAGCAACTGCAGCCCAGACTGCGAGGCAATGCGTTCTGAGTTTTTCTCTTTGCAGAAAGTGTGAGGGTGAGGACTAAAATCAAATGCAATTTAGCATGAACCTCTGTGCAAATTTGGAAAGAGATTATGCCTAAAGAAGTTGTTTCAACAAGTTTAGTTTCAAGTAACATTTGACAAGAAAGAGAGGTCTTTGCTGGTAGAACAGAGAGTGAGGAGAAAAGTAGAGGAGCAGGAAAGAGAAAAAAGAGAAGGAAAGATAGGTATATAATGTCATTCACAGAAAGAAAGAGAGAAGGAGAGAATGTCCAATTCAAAGTTCAGTAACTGGTCTATTCTGAAGCAGTCTTTAAAWAAATAAATAAATAAATAATAAGCATGAAAGAGCTTAGTATGATCTTACAACAGAAGAGGATAAACATTTTTCATTCAACTCAGTGTGTCAGTAACTTGATTTCTCTCTGAGATTAAGGAATGTCATAAAAGCCATGCTTTACAAAAAAGATTTTTTGTGGATCATGCATTTCTAATGAATGAGTTACTTTAAAGAGAAGATTTTAAAAGGATTTAAGCAGAGGATCATGAATTTTAGAGCATATGGGTTCATATGTGTTCTGATTCTATAAAAGATTTACATGCATGTTTATCTATGATTGTATATGTTCTCTTGTGATTCATTGAAATAATGGCTGTATTCACAGTGTATAAAATTGAGAACAAGTGTAAATTTTGCTACATGAAAGGTTTTAAATATGAAGCAATGCAGCTAGAACTTTCAGTCCAACTGACTAAAATGCAGTATCCAAATCAAGACATGCAAAAATGTATAAGAAAACATGGCAAAAATGCCAGTTTCTTTAGCAAAATGTGTTGATCATTCCTGCTTATGTTTTGCTTATGCTATATGTTTAAAGGCAAACAGTTTCGGCCAAGTTTTGCATAATTTCACTGAGCCTCTGCAGAGATAATGAAGTTTACGGTGGTATCCAGTGGTCTCATCACTGGTTGAAATTATTACATACTAGATGGCTAAAAATTAGGTCAGTATGCTCTCATGTTGGAGTAGCAAAAGCTTGATAACAGAATTCAAGGGTAGTATTTAAGTCCTTCCAAGAAAAAAAATTGGTCCTGCAGTGCCCATTAATGGCACCTCAGGTTTATGATTATGTTTTTATATGGTGACATGGAACAGAAAACACTACTAGGCCACTCAAGAAATCAGTTTTGTTCCCTTTCACTGTTTCCCACTACATTAAGTTATGAGTGGTTAATTAGGAAAGGTACTTTCTGTGAGGTAGAATGCCCAGGTAGTAAAAAAAATTACATCTCTTTCATAATTCTAAAGCTGATAGATCTCTTTTGACCTAAAACCAAATAAAATTCTAATTTTTTTTCTAGAATGAATGTTTCAAAATTCATAAAACTTTTGTAACCTCTATAAAAATGAATACTGTTTCTCCTTTATTGCATTTTCACCTGCAGCAGTTTCTTGGATTAATGTATGTACACTGGATTTTATCTAAGAGTTTGTTACACGGTATTATTTTATTTTTGTTAAAACTATGCAGTATTTCTCACTAATCAGTGATATTTCCAAACATAATTCCAAAAATCTCTCAAGTAGTTTAAATACATATATATCCATGATTTCAATTGATGAACCTAATAAGCCATGGTTCTAAATATTTGTAGTGATCTTTCTGAAGGAAATGCACAATATATTTTCCGCTCATTTTAATGGACATTGTTCCTGAATCCTTTAAAGAGCTTTTAAAATGGAAACCTTTGTAGCTGATGTTTTATTTTCTGAAAGTGTTTCTTTATTCCTGAAGTATACTTGTGAATAATTGGCATGTTAGCACATTAAGAGATGTTTGAGAAGTGATGGAATATATACAGCATTTTGTCTTTTCAGAGATGAGGTTTGAAATATTTAAATAGATTTCAAGAGCCATTATGAATGTAGTACCCTGCAATGAAATGACAGCTAATTCAGCTTTTGACAGAGCAGCATCTAGAATGAACTGTTAGTGAAGTGCACTGTGCCTTCAGCTATGAAAGATAAGCTGTTGATCTTAAACTTTCCTATTGTATACCCTTACATTTCAATATGCAAAGTAAGTGCTATTCTGCTGGGAATTGTGGGACTGATTCTACACTGTGACTACCTACAGTCATTTGGCTTTACCATCTGTGAATGTAGATTGAAGACCTAAATTAACCATTTTTCCTTTCAGTGAGTTCCTTACAGAAATTTATTCTCAAAATTAGTTTCTAAAATATGTGGATTTGTGAAACAACTCCAAACATAAAAGAGTAGATGGGAAAAATTGACTGTGTGCCCTCATATCCATTTCAGACATGATGCAAACTGCCTTCTTACTGGTGTCAGGCCAGGAAACTTTAATTTCATTAGGTTATTAACACAATAATTAGCATATTAGTCTCCCTAGTAAATAATTTGACAAAACAACAAGAGCTACATGTGTTTGCAAGACAACAGTGAAATATATGAGCCAACGATATTAACATTTCGTAAAGTTCAAAGCACCGTACATATTAAAACATTAGTATTATTGAACGTGCTAGTATTTTTCAAACTGTCAGTCATTTCTCTGGTAGAAAATTTTCAAGGCAATGGCAAACTGCCTTGACTTGTTGAGGAAGAAAAATAATAGACCAAATTAATATTATTTCAGCCAGATCTTTGAGGTCTAATATCATAGATCTCAGCAAGGAATTATAACATTTAATGCTTTTCAGTATAGTTTACAATATTCTCGCTTAAAATCCAAAAGAAGTGCTTTTACACTGATCTAATTGAAGGGAAACTTTATGCTAACTTAGCTTTAAAAATTGTTTAAAAACATTTTTAAGTTACCTTCTCTCTTTTATTGAAGTTCATCTTGCAGGTGACTGAAATACATGTGTAAGCTTCCCAGGATTGTTCTGAATGATCAGCTCAGCTTGGCACAAACACATAACTAAAGGGTCAAGCACGGATAAGGAGGGGAGCTTTCTCCTCAGAGTGGCTCAGAAAACTGGATCATCCCCTAGTGAATCTGTTATTTCTCTGTTAACTGTAGAGGAAGCTTGAAAAGTTTAGCCACAGAGCCAGATACCACAAGTTGGGGAGCTCACTACCTAGTTGTCAGAAGCCCTCTGCTCTCTGTAAGTGTGCTTATTTCTTTGAGTAAGGATACTCATGCAAGAAAAAAAGTGATATCCAAATGTCAGACATCAGATTTACAGAAGGAAAAAAACCTAATTATTTGAAGAAAAGAGCCACAGATTTTACAAACAAGAACCTGTAAACAAATGTCCAGGCACACATACTTGCACTGTTTATATGATTTGGTGCACTGACTGATGTCAGTGGGGATGTTTAGTCTACAGGTGTTAAGAATATAAGCAGAGTCATGTCTGACTGCAGAAGTATTTCAACTAACGTTTGTTAAAGATGGAATATGTTGCACTCACCCACAAGAACAGTAGGATTTCAGGTGTTYAAAAACTCCCTCTAGCTTCAGGATCTGACAAGAAGAGTTAATGTCTAAATGGCATTACCTGTAGGACTAGAATTGCATGTTGTGTGAATTCATGCTTTAAAAAGTCATTCTCTGTGTTTATCTGAATTTTTCAAACAGTAAATAAGGTTTTATAGGACATGGTCATATAAAGTTATATAATGACTGTTATTGTTTTTCATTCTCATTTTAACTGCCCACAGTAAACATTTCTCTAGAAACATTCCAGAAAGAACCTGGGATGTCTATACTATTTGGACTTACTTGGAACCAAAAAGAGAAACTGAGGAGGAAGGAGCCTGTTGAAGACTGATTTTTATTGGAGCCGGATATGAGAGATGGAGATGGATGAGAGATGTGAGATGGGAGAGCTCTGTAAAAAGTAACTGTAAAAGTTTGGACTGTCTGAAAGAAGACCTTTCAAAAAGCACAGAGATACCTCAAATAAATTTGATTCAAATTTATCTTAAAAAACAATAACAATAAGCTCCAGTTTTTAATTGCTATTAACGGCCAAGAACACTAATTTATATGCAGAGAAGAACCCAGAAACTTAAAGAAAAGAATGTATATAATTAAGACTAGTGGTATTATAATTAAAATATTTTCCAAAAAGCTTATTACAGTTTACTTAAAGTTATGTCAACATATTGTAGGCTTTTTTCCTTAAAAAGAAATAAGTGTATGTAAAGAGTGAAACATAAGGAATCCCTCTGTGTCTTGCTTGCTAAGCCATACAGAATCTAAAAAAGTTGCATGTTAAAAGAGGCACTTACCATGCTCAAAGAGGTTCTATTTCCCTGAGTATGTCAATCACTGAGTCTATTTATTGGAAGCATCACCAAAAGACTACAAGTTCACCCTTAAGCCTCAGAGAACTTCTTTAAATGGTTYCTCTATTCATTTTCTGGCCTGAGTACTTAAAAATCGTCAGTCTGCATGGATTTAATTACTATTTAAATATGTTTTCTTAATAACAATCTAAAATGTGACTTGCTCAAATCCTGCAGAAAATTGCATTACTAGAGTGGAAAGGAGGGTGGCACAAAACTAAGGCTCTTGTTTTCAAAATTATTTCAAGATTTAATTTAGTTTAACTGTAGCATATTTTGCTAGTTTATACAGACACGTTCTGCCTGTGACTGGTTTGGTAACACACAGCATATCACTTGTGGCATACTCATATCACAGGACAGCCAAGACTCCTATACAAGGTTTAAAGATATTAAGTTGCACAGAATTTTGGAAATTTTCATCTGTTTTTCATTACATAGGATAAGAATGACAAAAATTTGAAAAATGCAGTCTTAATCTAATTCATCAATGGAACCTGAATGAAGTTCCAAACACAGTCATATGGAAGTAGAATAATACACCAAAATAGCACTGGATAGATTTTTAATTGCAAAGTTTTAATAACAAAGATTACAGACCCAAGGACCTGTGTATATCCTGTGTATATATTTGCTGTTGATTGAAACAAATAGTGCTCATGACACTATTGAGGATGCAAGATGAGCATCCTCAAKATGTTGTACTTTTCTTGACCACTTTGTTGCTGAACTAATGCAATTTATGTCCTACATAAAGCCAGCCTTCTACTGCAGCAGAGCAATCATGTCATATCAAGGTATGTATTTTATTAATTTTCTTAAAGAAAAGGATATTCCACTGTTTAAAAAGTGCTAAGAATGCAAACTGAACAATGAAGAAGCTAGATTACTAACATGACTTTGTTTTTACCAAAGCCATCGTTCCATTGTAACCTTTTCTCCACAGCACTGAGTTCCTTGTCCTGGATTAATAAATGAACAAATTAATGAATTAGGCATCTTGTGAGGAAAACATAACATAATCATATTGATAAAGAAAAATAATATGAACAACAGATATATCCAAGTTAGCTTGGAGCTTTCTAGCTCAGGTACAAGAAGATTTCCAGGTGGACAGTCTGCTCATCTTCATCAGTGACCTGGATGATGGGACAGAGTGCACCCTCAATAAGTTTGCTGATAATACAAAACTAGGAGGAGTAACTGATACACCAGAAGTCTGTGCTGCCATTCAGAAGGACCTGGACAGAAGGACGCATCAGCTGGGGGCTGGTCTGCTAGAAAGCAGCTCTGCAGAGAAGGATATGGGGGTGCTAGCAGACAATAAGTTGACCATGAGTCAGAAATGTACCCTTGTGGCCAAAAAGGCTAATGGTCTCCTGGGATGCATTAGGTCAGCAGGTTGCCAGCAGGTCAAGGAAGTGATCCCCTCTCCTCAGCCAGCCCTAGTGGGGCCATATCTGGAGTACTGTGTTCAATTCTAGGCTCCCTAGTACAAGAGAGGCATGGAGCTACTGGAGTCCGTCCAGCGAAGGGCCACTCAAGGTAACGAAGGGACTGGAGCATCTCTCTGAGGAAAAACTGAGAGAGCTGGACCTGAAGAGCCTGCAGAAGAGAAGACTAAACAGGGATCTTATGAATGCTTATAAATATCTGAAGAGAGAGTGTAAAGCAGATAGGGCCAGACTCTTCTCAGTGGTGCTGAGTGACAGGATGAAATGCAAAGGGCACAAGCTAAAACACAGGAAATTCTGTTTGAACATAAGAAGAAACTTCTTTACTGTGAGGGTGACAAAGCTCTGGAACAGGCAGCCCAGAGAGTTTATGGAGTCTCCATCCTTGGAGATATTTCAAAGTTGTCTTCACACAATTTTGGGCAACATGCTCCAGGTGACTTTGTTTGAGCAGGAGGGCTGGACTAGATAATCTACAGAGGTGCCTTCCAACCTCAACTATTCTGTGATTCTGTAATTCTGTGATTCTGCAACTTAGTACTGACAAGCCCAAACTGAGCTGCTTGTTTGCCTGGAGTACAGTGCTTGACTTTGGTCTAGGTGGTCCTGAGTAGTTCTACATTACACTGAAAGGCAGAAATGATACAGTAGTTTATACTGCACAGTTATTCAGGAGACAAGTGCAATAAAATTAATTTTACCGTTACCTGATTCATTAGTGTTTTATGTTGTACTGTGACTGCTCTTAATCAAAATATATCTATATGCCAGTCAAAAGTATGACTGCTTCTTCCTGGGCAAGTTTTAAATCATCTTGATTGTATATGGGATGTAAGCGAGTCATAGCAGCATGGACCCCCGGACAGAATAACTTCTAAATTTGTGTTCTCCTTCTAGCCCAGGTTTTGAAGGCCAAACAACTCTGTGTATCCACAGATCCCTTGTTGCTGACACCTGAGCAAGCTAGTTCAAATAAAGATCTTGTCAGCCTGAGGTGCCAAGGTGCATTTCTACTTTTGTAAATGGAAAATAAATGATGGTTTTGTACTGTATCTCTCTTTCAGAAATGAATTAAAAAGGACATTTTATCAGATCACCCTTAAGTTGTAGTATTAGAACATCATAATTGRTATTATCTAGCACCCAAAAAATTCTAAACACAATACTAAAGAGAGAAGAAGGTAATATTTTACAGTGTTAGGAGATTGCTCAAAGGAACATCTGGTTGCATTGCAGTTTTGGCCTTTATCAGGTGCTAGGTGTTATTAATGATACCTATTACTAAACTAACATTTGTTTGTTGGCCCTTTTTTATTCAAGTGGATTGGCTGTTTTATAGTGTGTGTATATGGAATTCCATTGTAGGAACTCCTCTTTGAGGTATATATAAAACCTTTACTCATGTATTGCAGGTACTCATGCTCATATAGCCAGATACTACAACCACATTCATTGTTTTCAAAATCAATAGTAAAGAACTGACAACAAACAAAAGAGCAGCCTCTCCCTGAATGGTGATATTCTCAGAATATGGAAACATTTAGTAGATTCATAATTAAAGAAATAAGCACTTTATACTACTGCCATTTAATGTCTGTCCTGTGACACAATAATTGCCCTAAAGGTTTCCAGTTGTGATCTAAAATATTTTTGGGTAACAAGTTTTAAAAATTAAACTTATAGCAAATGCTACAAATTGGAAAGACGAAAACAGTTAAATTTAAACCACATTTATTAAAATGTTTCTGCTGATGTGTGCAATGAGTCCCATAAATCTGTGTGGTGATAGTGTTATATTAAGCAACTTCGTTCCTTGTATGTAGGAAATAACATGAGCTTATATCTGTATCTCTAATCACAGATGGATAATCATAGTAAACTGCTCTTAAAATATTATTTTTCTCTCTCACTGAGGAAGCAACCCTTTATTCATAAAAATCATCTACTCATATCCAGAATTCAGGGCACCAGCTCTCAGGGGACATGGATTCAGTTCCAGATCCACCACAGACTTCCTGTGCAACCTTAAGTGAGTTATTTAGTCCATTTGTAATTAGTGCTATGTTCCTCTCTTTATGAACACATTCAATTCCCCATCTGTAAATAAGAATAAGACTACTCTTCTTCTTCATCCCTTACTTTTAGAATGCCTATTCTAAAAATTATGAGCTCCTGAAAATTAGGATGATAGAATAGACATTTCTGTGTGTATAAGCACATCTTTGAGATTCACTGATTTTAGACTTCATAAGAATATGATTAAAATACTGCAAGATCACAACTATTTTTAAGACTGAGATCTTCTATAGTATCTGCAATAACAGAAGCTATATATCAACAGGTGTGCAGACTTAAATGAATGAATAAGCACTCTTGTTATTATCTATGTTCCATTCAAAATTAAAATGTCCAGCTGATAGAGTAACCTGTGAAATAAATTGAAGGAGTCCCTGGGTGACATTCAGTAACTCCAATTTAGGTACTATAAATATCTAACAGCTGAACTAACCATGATAGATTTTATTTATTTTAAAATTAATTTAAATTAAATAAATAAAATTGATTTATTTATTAACTACTTTGTTTTCAAAGAGAAGAAATGAGATTCTAGATCTTAATGCAGGAGTTTAAGCTAAGAGAGATGAACTGCCTAGTAGTGGGGTGAATAATTTAACTTTAGATATCTAGTTTTCAGACATTTAAGGCTAGATGAGATTCATTTCACCCCTAAAGATCTTCAATGGGATTAGGCCCTGAGTATTATAGATTTGCTTTCAAAGACCCTATTCATAATACACATCCATGATTATGTGGAAAACTTACTGAAGTTTAAAAACATGTTCAGAGATGGTATCTTTTTTCCCTCCTTATTGAGCTAGATTTACAAACCGGGTTGACAAATGCACAAGGTAGCTGACAAATTGCACAAGGATCCAAGTCTTTTTATTTCAACTGTTACATGACATGATATCTATAGAAATATCTTAGTTCTTTAGACATATAACCCAGGAGCAGTTTTATAAAACAAYAGGTGTGTCAATTTGCTGGCTTTGACACCTCTTTGTAGGTAGTTTGGCACCTCTCTAGTCTGGAAATCTTTCCAAAGTACTTTGTTGATGTGTGTAATGGAAAAAAAGAATCAGAAGGCAAGAAAGAACATTCAGTGTAAGCTATTTAGTACTAGGTTGTCGGTGAATTAAAGAAATTCTTAAATAACACTATCCAGTCTATTATTAATTGATATGTGTCTGGAAAATGAATGACCTCTGCATATCTCCAAAGTAACAGCCCCACCTTAAGTACCCCGCAGGTAGTCATTGTAGATGACATTGTAGATGTCATTCTAAGATTACCTGGATTAACAACTCATCAAGTTCTAATTGCTGCAAAAATACTCTGTATCTCATCTTTCAGCTATTTTTCTTTCCTATGGGAAACAGTCTATGTCAAGTTACCTGTAGACATCAAAACATCAGATAACAGAGGCATGCCATGTAATTTCACCTCAGATTCATTATTTTATTGGAAACTGCTTAACTCGCTTTAAGAAATAAGATTATGTTGATTTACAGCAGGCGATTTGCACTGGACCAAAGCTCTTGTTTAGTCTTCTTAGGTATGATGTTTATGATAATATTTGCCATTTGTTTTACTGACACAGGTGGAACATATGTGTTTTGATATTATCAAGGGCACATTTTATTGGCCTACTATAACTTGTAGCCATTTGTGATGATCCCGAAGTCCCCTACATAGACATTATCATGAAAAAGAAGGTAAAAATAAGAAAGGCAAGGGGAAAATAAGATTTAGTTCTTTTCAAGTAGAAAGTAGATTGTGACATTAACTTCTAAATAAGATTTTTTTAATGGAGATCATGATAAAGGATTATGGAAATAGGTTTACACTTAATTTCTTCTTATGCTACAGTTTAACTGTTTTGCATTTTCAATTAAATATGACAAAGACGAAAGTACATCCATTCACAATTATGTTTATTATGACTACCTTGGTGGATTGAGGTGATTCATACTTGGAATTTGCATAAGGATACCGGATTATCTGCTAACAGGAAAATACTGAATTATCCAGAGAAAATGCCAACACATATATTTAGCCACTTATCTAAGTACTGATTAACAAGAGACAATTTGTAAAGATTTTCACACAATATTTTTAGAAACATTCTTCCACTAATTTACCATCTGTGTGATTTTTTTTTATTTTGTTCCCCCTTGGTAAACATTTCTGAAAAATAATTAGAGCGGTAAGAGCTTGAGAAATTCCTCCCCTATCCCTTCTAATGCAGAAAAGATACTCAACTCAAGGCAAACCTAATTAACATGTACGTGGATTTTAACAGTAAAAAGGGAAGGCTGCTGAATTAATTGAAACAAGCAAACCTTTGTGAGACTTATCTGAGGAAAAGTCTGAGTCAGCAGATTAAATTTTTTGTGTTAGGCATCTTTGCAGGAACATTATGGAAGATGCGAGAAAGGGTTATAAAAAAGATTTTGGTTCAGTTTCTCCTTTAACATAAGACTTCCCTTATATTTGTAGGCCCTAGGCCTTCAGGTAAAGCACTTAAATACTTGAAGCCAGTAAGGATCCAAGGAGATGTTTACAATCAATATGCGTAAACAGATGCTGAAATTGTGTTTAGTCTTTGCAGCTCAAGTTCCTTTACCACAGTTCTTTTCACATGTCTATTCAAGTAGTGTGATCTTGCAGATGGAGATTATTTTGCCCTATGCATACATTCAGCACCTCTCACAGAGTGACCTCCAGGTTTTAGGTGTAATATTTGTAGAATATTCCTTAACATGAAGTATAATCTAAGAGTTTTCACATTTTAAAACTTGTGGAATCCCTCCCTCATTTAGAGATGTAAACCAGTGTATATCAGGCTCGATTGGAAAACCAGGCTTCTGTATCACAAATTTAGTCTTCCTGATAATAGATTCTTTTTTCTGAGTTATCTTTTGTGTATCGATTTTTAGGACTCCCCTATAAACTTTATGGACTTAGCAAAATACAAAACGGAAGGTGCCGCTTAATTCTGTTCAGAGTTGGATGAAATCATAATTGTATTATTCTTCTTGGTAGATAAGTAAATAGAACCTGAAAAAACTTTTCCAGAACACAGCAGTATTTATAAGAGAATACAGTAGTATGGTACAAAAGAGCGCAGCTTTTAAATTTGCATGAACTTAATTGAAGCATTAATGTCAAGTGAAGCACACACTCTAATCTGGCAGAATGATTGACAAAGTAAAAGTCGGTCCACCATGGTAAAAATTTTACTCAGTAACACCATATTTGAGAATATACTCAAACTACAGGAAGTTAGCAAGATTTTCTAAGTTTGCTTCTGGTGTAAGATAAGCAAAGAGGAAAATAAAAGTAAGTAATTCATTTAAAAAAATCCTATACATTCATGGGCATGTTCAAGTGCATTTAATCCCTCTTTTGATTTGACTGGGGTGTCAGGATGTTCAGATATGAATACTCTAATGAAGGGAAGTGTAAGTCAACTGGGTTCCAAGAATAACAAATTAAATTTTGTGTCAATATCCCAAATATTGGGAAAAAATAACAGTAGTAAAACACTTATGTACTTCATTAGAAGTTTTTCAGAATATCATCAACATATAAAGGATGCTCAAGTACAGCTGATTCTGCCTTTGATCAGGGAGCTGGTGATACATTTTCTCTGGGATCATACCATGCACCTCTGTTTTCTGTCTTCACATGGTTTGTACTAAACTTTACCTGTCTTTGTAGCCTCTGTGATGACTTACATGAATTAAGTTAAACATATATGTAGTTGTCTGCAAGTGAACTAGAAAAAGTTTGCATGGAAGCATTTAAATACAGAGAGGGAGCAAAAAGTAAAAGAAGACATAATTCTTCCTAAGCATCTCCCCCATGACTCTTAAGAAGGAATTTGCTTTAAAATTTCAAAAAGAAGGCTTTGGGCTGAAACTAAACATGATTATTTTCAGCCCAAACAGTAACATTCCTGAATGCTATTAGGGACTGAATGAAGGGTCCATTGAGTTGGTCTTGGAATTCATATTTTTCTTGGTGTCTTCTATAATTATGATGGCTCCTTTGCCTGTCTCTTTCTCGAATTAAGAAGTCCTCTCATGAGTAGTTTGAATGATACTGAAAACCACTGCCGAGCAGCTCTGGGAATTGCTGTAAACATAAATTCTATTTTTTTCTAAAAGTGCTGTAAATATTTTTCTATGTATAGAGACCATCTTAATTACATAGCTACATGAAAGATCAGACCTGCTAAGAAGCCATTCCAGTGCATAATAAGGAATTTAAAACAGACACATATACACAAATTATATAACTACTGCATTTTACTTAGCTGTTGTAAAAGACTTCTTTTAGACTTCTTTGGGCAAGTCAGGCACTTTAGGTTTGTTTGTTTTTTTGTTTTTTTGGTTTTTTTTTTTTTTTTGCACACACATATGAAAAGGAAGATGATTTAGATGCTGTGAAATGTTTGTTAGCTGCTGTGACCCAGATCCTCTAAAATAGAATTTAATGTTCATTGCAGCATCAGAACTTAAAAAGCTTTCATAGACTGAATACACATACTTTAACAAGGCAATACTGTTTCACCAATAGAAGAATAGTTTTGAAATATCCTCAATTAGATTTAACCTGTGTGTTCACTGAAGGACAGCATTGCCCTTCTAGACTCTCCTAGCCAGACTTGCACAAGGCAGGTGAGCTGGCTTTTATGCTGTATATAGGATGTACTGAATGAAAGCCCTCTCTCTACTGCATACAGAGAAAAAATTGGGGTTTCCTGTGGAGTGCAACTATAAAGAATTTCAGACATTTTCAACACATGCATGTGGACAGATTCTTACCTAACACCTGCTGAGGAATCTGCTATGGAAGTAATAATTCTAGTTCATTTGTTTGTATATGGACTATGTGGAAAGATATGATTATTTCATCGGTGGTGCGACCCTGGGAAAGGCATCTGTTTTTCTGGCACTAATAACAGTACACCTTAAAAAGACTACCCAGTCACATCAATCTGCACTTAAGCAGGTTTTTAAAAGTTCCCTCATCTTCTTCCTAATTTTGCTGATGCAGCGCTAATTAAAAAAGAAAACAAATAAATATGCAAAACGGATTTTTTGGGGGATACCAACTGATAAAAGTTAACAAAACCTCAAAGTATGACAATACACAGACTTTACCTAATTCTGTTCTACATTTCACTAATTCCCCACAGGTCTAGGCAGGCAGATGCAAGAGGGTTAGACAACAGCATTAAACATCCCACAAAAATGTGGAATAGCTTGCTGAGACTAGTATCTTTAGATTTCAGAGCCTAAAGCTATTGGAACAAGCAAATGAAAAAGGCCTCTGTAACCTGTAGTATCCAGGACATTGGAAAGAATGTTGAATAAATCTATTAGAATGTTTTAGTGGAAATACTTCTTTTAAATATTTTAAAAGATTTTTCTTCTGAAATATTATTCCAAATACCAAGGGAAAGAAACTTTTCAAGGAAGCTATAACAAATCAAGTATAGCAAATGAAGTTGCTTATGCAGAGTTTGAAATTCTTATCTGACTACACGTGATTTTCCAGTAGCTATTCTAGTGTCTCTCATTATTATCCCAGCTTGAAATGTTTTGTCATCAAATTCAGGAGGTGAGTAGTCTCCAGATGAGCTCCTCTTTCATTCAACCTGATTGCTTGTATCCTTGTTTTGGTTTGGATTTTTAGTTATTTTATTTGTTTATCTTCCTTGTTGCAAAGTATGTACTGCCTGGTGAGCACAGGAAAAACAACAGCTTTGAGTAGAATACATACTTCACATATTTCTACAGTAATGATTTTTTTGTTTGTCCCTTGCATGTTTCAAAATCAGTTCGTGGCAAGAAAAATCCTACTCAGAAATTCTCCGGGGAATATTCAAAGTGAAAGCACAAGACATCTTTATACGTGCACTTGGAGCCAAGGTGGCCTTGCAAGGGCCCAAGAGACAAGCTGTCGGATCAGTGGCTCCATTATTACGGTAGGATGTACTCTCAGCCAAGGCACTATGTGGTATGAATTGAACCTGGGAATTTCTGACCCTGTGGCATAAGCATGCCTTTGTCGTTATTCTACACAAGCAATCATCTTGCAGTTAGCTGGGAAGAAAAGGGAGGAAAAGGATCACGTAACTTGTAAGTACTGTCAAGAGGCAGCTGCAGAACTGAGTAGGTTCAAAGCCCGTTATTTCAAACATAAGYCTATAAAAGAAAATCTAGGTTACATTTTTGGAAAGCCTGAAGCCTGACCTCCATTTGCATGCACACTTGCACTAACGAAATGAATAATAGATACAAGTTTGAGTGCATGCATCTTTGATTACTTAAAATTAAGATACATGAATAAAGGTGCAAGGGCAGATGTTCCAGGTTCTAATAGAACTTGTAAAAAAGAGATAGGGTGTCTGAAAGTGCACCTTTTTCTTTCCAGATTCTGATAGGCAGAAAACTAACACACTGAAGAAAAATTTTTCCATTAGTGATATCTCTTTTTTCTTTAAAGTGGCTAGGATTTCACTACAACATTTTAAAAATAGTAGTGAAAATAGCTTGCAGTGTTACATTCAAGGTCAGTTTATTTAGAGACATAACACACGCAGCATGAGGTTTTTGTCCCCTCTTATGGATGGGTTGTATAACAGTGTATGAATCTTGGCCATCCTAGCTCAGGTGGTGGTGTGTAGCTTTATGTGCTGAATTTTGAAACCAAAATTTATCTGAAGATTTTTCAAGCTTTTCATCTCTTTTTATTGGCTAGAAATATATGCATAAAATTATTAGTTCAGTTCATAATTTTTCAGCATTGCTAAATTACTTCTGCTTGCAAGCCAAACTTCAGAAAAAATAGATTTAGGAAAATCTTCATATGAAAGGTTAATTTTTCCAAATTTGAGGATTCTATAAATGTTTGTTCAAATATGATAGTACTGAAGCCTCCAGCATCTAGTTTACTCTTCATCTTTTAAATATGACTATTTTCATAAATAGAAACAGGAAAGTTTGTTTTTATTTTTTTTCATTTTTCCAGGTTCTTTAGTATATTTTTCTTAGATTTGATTAACAGCTTGAGTGTATTAACACAAATTGAGAAAAATATCTTAAAGGTTATGGCTTTTTTTTTTGATTTGATTGCTACCAATAAAGAAGTTTCATAGCAAGTGTAGTTACGCTGTAGTATCTGGGCCTAAGTCTTATGATATAAGTAGATGAGTCTGGGTGTATTATGTGAAAATAAAAACTTTTCATTAAAAAAGGGAGAAGAGGCTGCTTTGAGCACTGAAAAAAAATGTGAGGGAAAACATGGCAAAAAAGGCAAGTATCAAAAAAGCATATGAAAGGAAAGTTTCAGCTGGCAATCGTGAGATGAAGAAAGGGAACCAGGAGGAAAAGCAATGAGAACAATAATTTAGTGTGAGACCAGGCTGAACTTGAAAGGGAAGGAGAAATCTAAATTCATTGCAGAGGAAGAGACGAGGGCAGTGAAGTATTCTCACAAAGATAAGATATTATTAATTTTCCTTTTTCTATAATGTAGCAAAAAAAAAAAAAAAAAAAAAAAAAATCCTCAGAGGGTAGAAACAGTTTAAAATGTTCTCTGCTCTCTCAGATTGAAATTTAAAGAAATATATTTCTATGGATAATAAAAATGGTTGATGGGTGATGGGTAAGAAAGAACTAACAGTCTCCCTGACCCTATTAAACTGTGTGTCTACAAAGAGTAGGGACTAACTGCTTACTTGTTTAGATAATGATTCCAGAATTTACCAGTTTAAAATGTTACTTTCTGCACTAAGCAGAATATAAGAAATTCGGTGTCACTACTTTCAGAACAAGTTGCGGCTGGTTGATTTTATTTTATTTTAAAAGTATGCAACTCTTCCTACCATACTAGTAATATTAAGCATTATTGTATGTTCTTTGTCATCAAGAGGATGAGTGTACCAAATCTAAACATAAAACAATGATGGAATAAAAAAAAAAAATTACATTAGTTACCCACAGAGCAAGCAATTAGGGCAGACACAGGCCCCAGTTCTCAGAGCTTGTTCCACGCAGCACGTCCAGATGTGTTTGATGCCACTGATTTCAAAGCGATTTACATACTTACAGTACTTTGCCCACAGAAAACATGTCACAGAGTTAGGACTTTAGAAAACAGCTAGTATTGTATATTGAAACAACTCTGGTCTTTTGCCAGACAAAAGCGCACCTTAAAAGTTAAAAAAAAAAGAAACAGCTTCTATATATCCACTATTGTCCTTATCACTGAGTAATCTGAAGGATTTGTTTTTCCCTTGTGTCCTTTCTACAATAAAACAATAATATTTGATAAGGTGAGAGCAATGAATTTCATTTATCTCAACCTTAGCAGGGATTTTGACAATGTCTCTCAAAATCTTCTTGTATCCAGGTTACAGTCCGGATGCATGGACAACTAGGCAAGTAGAAAACTGCTTGAATGATCAGGTTCAGAGGGTGGTCGTTAATAGGTGTGCTAATAACTAGAGTGTCAGAGGGGTCCATCTCAGCACCTGTCCTCTGGAGAAGACAGCAGAGTGCAGTCTCACTAACTTTGCAGATGACACAAAACTGGGAGGAYCAGTTGATATGCTGAAGGGCAGGGATGCTATTCAGAGGGACCTAGACCTGCTGGAGGAATGGGCCTTCTGAAATTCAATGCAAAGTCCTGCACCTGAGAAGGAAGAACCTCTTGCAACGATACAGGCTGTGGGCTGGTGAGCAGCTCTGCAGAAAAGGTCCTGGGGGTCCTGGTGTACAACAAGCTGAAAGTAAGCCAGCAGTGTCATGGCAGTAAAGAAGTCCAGCAGCTCCCTGGGCTACATTAGCAAGTGCGCAGACTCTGGACTGAGGGAAGTATCTACATCTACTCAGATCTTCCTCTCAGGAGTAGAAAGACATCAATAAACTGCAGTAATTCAATGGAGACCTCCAGGATCCTCAAGGGCTGGAGCACTTGACCCTAAAGAGAAGCTGAGGGAGCTGGCTGGAGAAGAGAGGACTTAAGCGTGACTGAACAGCAGCCTTCCAATAGGTACAAGGAGGACATCAAGAAGAGGTCATCAAGAATACAGCAAGGTGCATCATAGCAGGGTATAGCAGGAGAATGAGAGACAGCAAGCACAGACCAAACTGAGAGCAGCTCTGGCTGAATATGAAAACGAAACTTATATTTATAAAGAAACATTTTTGATAGAGTCAGAAAAGTAACAGTAAAGCAATGTGTGTGAAGGTTTTCTGTATCTTACCCTATTCCTTATCTATGTTAAGAAAATGAACTCCCAGGGTTTTAGCTTTATATAGAAAGTTAGGATCTAAACTCAACTTCAGATGAAATCTCCAGGAATAACAGGACCACAAAGAGTAACCTCAGTTAATAAACCGTTAATCAAAGTATATAAATATGTAATAGCCACTCATGAAACTATTAGAAGGTATGGTGGTGAGCAGATTACTAATTATTGCATATTATCTAAGAATACAGCTAGCTAATATTAACAGCATCACATATATATCAATATTATGCAAACAGAATTAATCAATCAGCAATTGAATCACATGCTGTGTTTATATAGATGGCTGATGACCTTATAGATTTTTGTATGGTTGGGATCATCTGTTTCAGTTTCAAAGCACTACCACAGCAATCTCTTTAAAGCACCATCACTAACATTGCTCATTATCACACTATAAATTGCTTCAGTGGGTCAGATGCAAAAAGCAATGAGAGATATATTTAATACAATAGAAGGAAGGAGATGGATAATGGAGATAGAAACATATTTCTAGCATATAAGTGGATATTTAATGACCTTTTTTTTCAGTAGTATTTTATCTCCTCATAACAAAACTGTACAGCTGAGACCTGCTGAGTGAAATTCCTTGATAAAGTACTGTGTCCTTTTGTGTTTGTGTTTGCCTGTGTATCATGCACATAGTTCCAAAGCATACAGATGCATCATTAATTATTAACGATACTGTAGAAGTGCTCAACTTTTCCAGGAATTTTCCAAACACTTGAGATGGCAGATTCTCAGACACTAAGAGCTTCAAATGAACAAAATAAATCTATTTTGTAGGGAAATTGGATGGAAGAGAGGCACTGAGAGGCCAGATAGAAAAGCAGGCAGAAATCCTATTAGTTCTTATTATTTCCATTTGTTTTATGAAGATAAATTGACTTCTTCTTGTAAAAGATAAACAATAAGTTACCTGCCTAAGAAGATTCCAGTAAATTTCTGTTTAACAGGATAAGATATTTAGCAGAAATGTACACAGCTTCCTACTTCAACAGAATTCAGGAGCATTTTTATTTGGATTGTTGTGGGGTTTTCTTCTTGTTTTACAAGAAACTGTCTGCAGACAGGATAGATAGAGGATACAGCTTCTATATATGGGAAGAGTCAAAATAAAGGATTGGAAATAAGATGATTCAGACTGGAATTCAATAAATGAGATATGGAGATATGTGGGGTAGACTAGTGGGGTGCAGCATAGGTAGAGATTCTTAAATGTCTTCTGTGGTACATCACTAGCTGCAATGCATTTCCTATAATCAGTAGAAGACATCATTTTGTATAAAGCATTGTAGTACCAAAACACCCTGGCCAGGCAGTTCCCAGGGAAGAAAGTGAGAAAAAGCTGACCTTGTAATAAAGGATGCATTGTAAGTAAAATAAAGCTGAGATAGTCTCACATTAATAAATAGGCAAAAATGCAAAATGAAGATCAATTGTCCCTGGMAAACATTATAAAGTCTCTGACTGGATGGAAGAAACTAGTTCTATATAGCAGTTGTAGGGCATAGGAGCCTACAATGACTAGGAGCAAGGGAGCAAGGGGAAAAAAACAAGAGAAACAAATTCCTGGTCAAGGCACTGCCTTGTGGCACTGAATATTTGGTTGTGACTGTGAAACAACCAAAATTCAGATTCCTCTACAGTTACACTTAAAATCTGATACAAATTTCACATAGCTTAATTGCAGTACATGTTGAGTTAATGCATCCTGTAGCTGATGATAATAGTCAAATATTAGGTGTCTAGTATCATTCTAAGACAGATAATTTATTTGTGTACACTAGATTCATCTTCTTTAAGAAGCAGCTGGAAAACAGACTGAACGCGCAGATTGTTCCTAGCCTGACTGATAAGTGGCAGCTTCCCTTGAACAGTGCCACTGGAATAGGAGCCGTGCTATTTGTTGTAGAATAAAGTGGCTGAAATTGGGTTTTTTTGGTTCATCTGGCTCAAGGAATTCAGAGAATCACCAGGAACACTAATGAAAAAAGCAAAAATATAGTCTTCCCATAGCCAAGACGTGTACCTCAGGCAGTAAAGACCAGAAGGAACAGACAGTAATGCACACACGGAAGATGACAAGGCTGACCTCAGCATACAGGTGGTCCCAAGAAGGTGTGCTGGGTCTGCTTTGGTAGCCCCAGGTGCCTTGTCACCTCTACAGTCAAAGTCAGTGACTGCTCACTCACACTAGCATCAAATCAATATCAAATATGTGGTGCTACCCCAGGAAATTGTCACCTGTAAGGACTGTCCTTCCAAGCTTCATTTAGCTGGGATAGATTCTCTGATACAGAATGAGTTTCTAAAGGAGAGGAGGCCAAAGACAATACATGGCAAAGGAGTGGTGGCTTAGCTTAGCCTACATGAACAATGATTAAAGCAGATACTGAAAGGCTTTTAAGGAATAGGAAGATAAACATGCTCAATATCATTCCCAGTAGATATATCTGCAGCTTGCCTTATTCTGATTTGACACTTGATTAAAAAGAAGATATTAACAATCAAGAATGATGCAAGATCATCCCAGTGTAGATTTGGCAAGCTAATTAACCAATCTCAGCTACTTTCTATTTGGGAATGTCCCCCTCTCCCCCCTTTTTAAACTCATATCTGTCTGCTGATTAGAATTTATATCTGTTGTTCTGTTCTTTATGGGTCAGTTGTCCTAAAAAAATATCATTCCTGAGAGTGTGATTTTGCTTGTTGTCAGTCAACAGCATTGACTTTTGCTGACTCACTTCAGCAGGCAAAGACAGCCTGGCAGGATTGGTAAGAGGACCTGGAAATTTCTTGGCAGCTTAAATGAAGGTCCACTATAAGTCCCATTTGGCTATCATCTGTATGTCTGACATTGCTGATACAGGTCTAGACGAACTTATTACGTGCTCATGTTCCAAATCTGAAGTCATAACATCTGTGCTCCTTATACATATTGCTCAATAAGAATAGTCTAAAACTGATTCTTAAACAAACCTCTGTGTTTATGCCAGGAAATCATGCTTTGGGAATTAGTAAGACATATCTTTGAGAGTATATGGTGGAAAATCCACCTTCASAATAGTGTTTGCATTTTTATAAAGTTAGACAGACTAGCATTTTATTCCTTTGAAAACTGTGGAACAAAATATGGATTTCTAACACAGTCCAGAATACAGTCAGGCAGCCACACTTAAAAAGCTGTATTAGTGTTCTTTATAGGGAAAATGAGCTGAATCCCTCCTGCTTGAAAAAAATCTGATCAGGAAGTATGCATGTGACTTCTGATGGTAGAGAAGAAATCTTGGGTAACTCCTTTAACACTATTTAAGATCTATCTAAAATCCAGAATACGAGCAATCAATAAATCTAAGCTGCAATAGTGCCCAGAGAAAACATTGTGTATGAATGTATGGATCAATTTGGGCCTGAATCTGGTGAATGTCTTCATCTCTGACTGCATTGCCCAAAACATCAGTCTGCTTTTATATCCCAGTGGGATTTCACTATGGGTTAGGCCTTAAGCCAGTGCACAGCTATCTGGAACTGTATAAGTACTTCCTTTCCACTTCAGTGGAAAGGGAAGAAGCTTATTTAAATTGTTAACTTCATTTCTCCTAGCACTTAGGTTCCAAATTGCTTTGTAGTTCACAGTCATGCTACATATACCCAAGAGACTGGGTTATACCCTCACAGGGTCCACATTAGAGGGTACACTATCTTTAACTGTTTTGAACAATTTATTAGCTAACATTCAATTTGAACTTAAGCAGACTAGCTAAAAGTTAAACTCAACTACCTAAATGTTTTTCTGACTTTGTATATTACTTTTCTCTTCGTAGCATGTATTTATTTTGATTTGTACTTGTTCAAAAATATATAACAGAGAGATAGTTCTGTTTCTAGGTAGTCTTTGCAAATATTAAATTAATCGAAACTGAAATCATACTTTCAGTAATTTTCTGTTCATATAATTCTGCCTTTTAAGGCATTGAAACAATCAAGCTACCACTCTATTCTAGCAAAAACAGTTACATTTTCAAGTAAGTATGTGAGTGTTTAAGTGTTTTACTCCCACTGACTTAAACAGAGATCAAGTAGCTAAACCCATATGTAGCATTTTAAAAATATCCTGAGGAGCCATATACAGAGATTTAACAATGGTGGGTACTAGATTTAATAGCAAACATCATTAAAATCTCCTAGAATTTTCTAAGGCACATTTGAGTACCATTTATGTTATTTTATCATAGTTTGGGGAGAGAACTATAGTACTCTGAAAACCTGAAATAACAGTAAGAAAAACAAATGACTTCTTTTCTTTGGAAAATAGGAGAGAGTGCTAATGGCTCTCTTTTGAACTACAATACATGCTAGGAGTCAGCTGAAATTGGGGTTACCTCAGCTCTTTGTCTATATCAAGAAATGCATGAACATACATTATTTGAGGTACCAAAGGAAGGGACTTAAGACTTCTAATCAATCCATTTCTGCAGTAACTCTCTGCTCACTTTGTTTATTATCTGCCAAACTGAGCTTTTGATGAGTTTTAGGGATCTTAAAATATTCAAAAAGCACTTTTGAACAGAAAAAGACATTGTGACAATGGCAGTAACCGCTGCATACTAAGCTTTGGTAGGTTACAATGGAACTCTCTCTGAAGACTTCTGAAATAGCACTTCYGTAAATTCATAGCTATGATGGAAATGCATTTTGAGAAAAAACAACCAACATACAGGGTGGAATTTTATTGCCTAAAGTTGCAAAAAGTGAAGGGGAAAGGGAGGACAGTTTCTGAACATCTTAAGTTGCTCTCCAGAACGGTGAGTCAACCTGAAGCATGCAAACACATACAGCTCTGTTTACGATTTCATCTAGCTACATTTATTGAGAATATTATAGAAAGAACATGCTTGTGTCAGACTAACATGCTCATTGTGTAAGGGTGCATCTTACTTGAAGCTCAAATCCCTGAAGAACTGAATGATAAGGTTTGGGGAAAAGGTATATTTAAGGTGACAGGAAAATAGAACAGACAGTCTTAATTATGAAATCCAGAGTAGCTGGACTGTGACGTCCTATTTCTGGGAAGGAATCGTAACTGGACAACCTGAGGCCAGGAAATATATTGGAATGGCRCAGAACAGGGAGGGAGGGAAGTCTGAGAGTACCTGGCTCAGTAGACTTGGAAGCAACACAGCAATCTAGTGGATGGAGAGCAGAGGGAATATAAATGCATTCACAAAGCTTCTCTTTCATTTTCCTTTTGATTTGGCCAAGTTTTATCCCTAGCTCTATGTTACCAAAAAAAAAAAAAAAAAAAAAAGAGTGGCCTTAGTCATCTTTAAAGCTCAGCTGAGTATCGGTTAGATTATTTTGGAAGCTTGAGAGCTCATTAGTTCTGAACACTTGATGGCTTTTCAACATTAATGCATGTTATTAAGAAAAGGATAGCTAAAATGAGCTTTTGAGAGAGCTTGCTAAGTCCTTAATATTTCTATGAATATAATGCAAACACAAACAACTTTTATGCTAGTTAGCCTGTGATGGCACCGAACAACATAGATTTATTTTAGCAACTAGAATTATGCTCTCCCCTCATCTTCCCTTTCTCATGCACTCAGCAACAAAAATATTTACTCTTATTTTGTGTTGYAAAACTTTTCTTTCTGATAGTGTAGATGACAATTTCCGTTCTTGGCTTACATAACAAAATAGAYGATATACATAACAAAGTAAAAGATATGTATAATATTTATGAACTAAAAATTTGCAGATATAACATGAAAAGCAATCAAGTTTGAATAACAATAAATTTAATCTTTACATTTTGTCCATTGTGTTATGTAAGTTCATTCTTTTGATGATTTTGATATTCTGCCAGCTTTTATTAGAGTATTATTTTGTCACTTCAGTGGAGTTAACAGTTTGTCAATGCTTCTACTGTAAACCTTTATTTTCACTGTTTTATAACTCAGTCATAAAAATTGATTATGGGATGAAACTTAGCATCCAAGGTCTCTGTCTGCAGTAGGAACAAATTTATTTTCCTTTACTTCCTTTAAATTGGTTTGGATATTTTTAAGTTATGGGAAAGACAGAAGAGGTGCTTGTGATTTAAGCTTTTTTTATTTTATAGAAAAGAAATCCTTCTATGTTTAAGATAAATAATTTCATAACAGAAAATAATCATTTATCTTATAAAAACTAGAGTTTCTTCAGAAAATAAAGCAAACAGTATSCAGGCAAAATAATTATTTTGTTATGTAGTATTTCTTCCTAGTTATATATTGGACTGTCTCAGGCCCGCAGACAGTAAGTCTACAACTAAAATTTCTTTYGTGTGTCTATTATTTTCACCAGAAATACTTGAAAGTTCTCTGATGAGCAAAAATAATACAACCTCTGTACCTGCAAGATGAGTACCTAGTTATCCATTTTCTACCAACCATGAAAGACAAAAACATAGGTCATTGCAGATTCATTGAGGTAAAGAGAGTTTCAAAGCCACTCTTGCATTTGAATCCTGACTCATGAATCAGACTTCTCCTGTGACCAGGCCACCTCAGTTTACCTCTGCTATTAGAGAGTAACTAAATCTGAAGTCCCTCAGAAACTTAGAACATGAAAAGTCTTAAGTATTGCTATTGTAATGATCACTATGATGAATTTGCAAGTAAATCTTACTTAAAATCATTGTAAATAATGTACAGAAATAAAGCCAGCTTAATTTAATGTGTTACAAGCTAATTACAAGAATTTACCTTAGTGGAGTAGAATATTAGAACATGGTGATATGGAATTGTTCGATCCAACCTTGGACACCTATTGCATCATCCAGTTTCAAAAGGCAGCCAGAATCAGATCCTACAGAGAAAGATAGTCTGAATACCTGAAGAAATCAGATGGTACTAGAGAAAATTGCTGTAGACAGATACGGAATAATCCAGTATTTCTACTGGAACTCTAATAGTTGTTGTTAACAGTTGACTTATGATTTTAAAACTTTTCAAAATATTTTAGCATTAATAATTCTGACCTTTTGGTAGCTCTATTTTCTAAATGAATGTTCTCTGCTTTCTTTCTTTCTTATTCCCAAAATGTAAGCATCAAGAACAATAATTCTCCAGCCTAAGAAGACAAAAATATAATTTTGACATTTATCAAAATTTATAATCATTGTTTAATTGACAATGTTTCTTCCTCCTAGTTTTAATTAATGCTTTCACATCTATGAAAAGTTCTTCCCTTTTCAGCCTTTGTCTCCTGGGGAACATAGCCCCCAGTCTTCTCTAAGCGTTAGCTCGTGTATGGCACTCCTTCCTCACCATCTTAGCGTGTTCACTGACAACAACAAAAAATAATCATACCAAGAAAACTGTATCTTCTTGGTAATAAAACACTGAAGTGACATATCCATGCGTAATTTACTGCTTTCTTATCAGCAGTCACAGAAGAAAAAGAATTATTTGTATTCTCATAGCTAGAAAAGGCATATAAAAAACTCGGTTTTAAACCAGACCTTGAGACTTAATTTTCTGTGACTTTACCATTAGGACATCATAAAAGGTTCCTTCAGTTTCTTTAGCTTTCTGTTATTAGTGCTGTTAATATCTAAGCTGCGATAGTCACACTGGAGAATTGAGGCAGAACATGAATCTTTTTTCAAAACCTCTGTCATCCTAAGGGACATATAGCAATGGGACATACATTTTAAAGACTGAGTCAAGATCACAAACTGGTGTGTGCATATGTGTATGTGCACACACTTGCTCAAGTGCAAGAATGCTCTTTGTGGTCCAGGACAAATAACTTTTATATGGCAATATTTTTGTTGTAAAATTATCACAGTTTTATTCTTCACTGTAGGTTTTGTAAGAATTTCTTTAATAGTGTTTCCTCCAGACTCAGCGATTGTGTCTTTTTTTTTTGTTATATGACAGTACTGCAAACTCCATCTTCAAGATTGTCACAAGGCATAAATTACTGTTGAGAAATAGACTACATAGCATTAAAGCTCTTAAGTACTTTGAAAGGGAGTTCTTCCATCATAGGCTTATTGAACTGTTTCTCTCACAGCGTGGCTGTTAACAGCTGGAGAACAGAAAGTGTGGATTATCGCTGGCAAGCCCACGATCAGGCATGCCTGACTGCAGTACTGATACATGACGGAAGAGAAATGGCTGTAGACACGGCTGCAGATTAACAGATAGTAGCGGTGGTGCACTGAGAGGGAGCAGGAGGTGGGAAGGCTCCCGAGCTGCCAGCAGTGATTTATTCATGGAGCCTGAAGTACTGTGAATCACACTTCAGCTCTGCTCCTGCCGTGTAAGCAAGCCAAATGCTCCCATCAGGAGACCAGCAGCATCGAGGCCTTGCTTTTGGAAACCTGTAACTGGTGGCACCAGTCTGATATCATTTTTGTGAGTCTTTTTAAGCTATTGTTTTAACAGCCCTCCTGCTCCAATGAAGAGATCTACTAAGGTGTTGTCTGCAGTTGTTTTGATTCTATTGACTCAAGTACATCCAATCAGATATATACATTTACAGATATTTTTCCAATCACATTGTTCTCTGTTGACTGTATAATAGGATTTTTAGTTCAGAAAATCATTCAGCTATTATAAATTGTTCTCTTTTGCTCACTTAAAAATGCTATTGTACATTTTTTCTTTCTTTTTTATACAGAAAGCAAGTTACATATTGCAGGCATCAAGGTCTTGTATGGAGTATCATGTTTGCACAAGGAAAAGGTTATTCTGGTAGTGTATTTTGAGACTGAGTTAGGTCTCCTACATGGAGTCTTAGCTTGAAAGTCTGCTTTGCTCACCATCTGTGACTTTGATTTTTATACAGCCTTACAAAATTTGGGCTTTATACAAAGTTGTCTAATCTGCTGCATTTAATCAAACAGATTTTATCATTACTTGATATCCTCAGTCCTAACTAAAAATTAGAATTAAGAATTCTATGTAATTGCTAAGTTATTGAGACTCTCAAAAAGACAATGAGACTTTGAATTTCAAGCAAGAATTTTTATTTTATCTAACTCATAACCCTGTATCTCTGATTGATGTATTTACACAATTAGAGGTTTTGTTGCAAAGATATTCCTTATATTAGAAGAGGCTGTCAGGCATTCATATTGAAGTTGATGGGGTTTTTTTCTATATAAAATTACTGCTGTACTTATTAAAAAAGTCTTTCTTCTGGATCACTAATCTTCTCAATTATAAATCCTAATTATCTATATGAAGATTTAACAAGAGATAATTTTTTCCTCTGTTCCTATGTTTTCCTATTTATAAAGCCTAACTTGTCCTCTAATTCATAACAATTTGGTAAAATCACACCCTCTCTATTTAGTTCAAAATGATAGTAACATCAAGGTTTTAATAACCAATTTAGAACACGTCAAATACAATATGGTGAAACTTATTTTGATGAGTAACCACTGCAGCACCTAATGAACCATGATCTCAAGTCAGATGAGAAGAGTTGTTTCTCATTCACCTAAAAAAAA